>NC_069501.1:535113780-535294442 GCF_027579735.1 Bombina bombina | reverse complement strand
TAAAAAATACAAAGCAACGTTTTTATTCACAGTCACTATAAGAATTCTCACAGCTCTGCTGAGAGAATTTACCTCCCTTCAAAGAAGTTTGAAGACCCCTGAGATCTATCAGAGATGAACCGGATCATGCAGGAAATATAAAAGTAACTGACTGGTATTTTTTGATGCGTAGCAAAGAGCGCCAAAAACGGCCCCTCCCTCTCCCACACAGCAGTGAAGAGAAACGAAACTGTCACAATTAAAGCAAAAAAACTGCCAAGTGGAAAATAATGCCCAAATATTTATTCACACAGTACCTCAGCAATGTAAACGATTCTACATTCCAGCAAAAACGTTTAACATGATAAATAGTTATTAAAAAGGATTAGTGACCTTTAACAGAGTAGTTCCGGTGAAATACCATCCCCAGAATACTGAAGTGTATACATACATGTCATTTTAACGGTATGGCAGGATTTTCTCATCAATTCCATTCAGAAAATAAAAACTGCTACATACCTCAATGCAGATTCATCTGCCCGCTGTCCCCTGATCTGAAGCCTTTACCTCCCTCAGATGGCCGAGAACAGCAATATGATCTTAACTACTCCGGTTAAAATCATAGTAAAAAACTCTGACAGATTCTTCCTCAAACTCTGCCAGAGAAGTAATAACACGCTCCGGTGCTATTTTAAAATAACAAACTTTTGATTGAAGTCATAAAAACTAAGTATAATCACCATAGTCCTCTCACACATCCTATCTAGTCGTTGGGTGCAAGAGAATGACTGGGACTGACGTAGAGGGGAGGAGCTATGTGCGGCTCTGCTGGGTGAATCCTCTTGCATTTCCTGTTGGGGAGGAGTTATATCCCAGAAGTAATGATGACCCGTGGACTGATCACACATAACAGAAGAAATAATAATACTCTGATGAAAATCATTGTCAATTTTTTAAAATAATATTCTGATGAAAATGATTTTTCCTTTTTTAAAGTAATATTCTGATGAAAATGATCATTTTAAAAAAATAATATACTGATTCTTGCAACCATTCGGCTAGATTACGAGTTTTGTGTTATGGTATAAAAGCAGCGTTATGGCTCTTTTTCACTACAGCTGGTATTACGAGTCTTGCAGGTATAGCTGTACCGCACACTTTTTTGGCCGTAACGCAACGTAACTACCGCAGCTTTCAAAAAGTCATTTTTCAATGGGACTTCCACAGCGCCTGTTTTACGAGTTTGCCTGTCCGGCCAAAAAGTGAGCGGTACAGCCTATACTGTCAAGATCCGTACCGTAAACTGAAAGTCAGTAGTTATGGGTTTTACGTTACAGAGCTGTAGCATAAAACTCATAACTAAAGTGCTAAAAAGTACACTAACACCCAGTGGCGTATTTAGGTTTTGTGCTGCCCTAGGCACTCAAAATTCTGCTGCCCCCCAACCCCCCCTCCCCCCTTAGGTTTTAGGCTTTTTTTGGTGTCAATATTTTTTAGTCTGGGAGTAATGGGACTTTTTTATGGCATTGCAAAACACTTGAGTTTACTCAGGTAATATATATATATATATATATATATATATATATGTATGTATGTATGTACCATTTATGAGTGTGTGTGTATATATAAAAGCGCTATAAAAAACATCTGTTATTGCTATAGGGGATTCCAAACATACAGGGAATGAAATAGTGAGAGACATTGTACACAACAATTTTGTTTTTATTTTGTTTGTATAGTCTATGTGGGTGCCATTTTAAATACTGAGTAGTTTTTCTTATTATTTTTTTTCGAGTTTATATCTTGACTTTATTGCAAAAATAGGTTGAAATTGCATTAAGGACAGCCAAAACAGCAACATATTCATAATATTTTCTTATTTAGTGGACTGTCACTGTGGATGCATATACCTTAATGTGATTATGCATGCAGCATGGTGAGATGTACTCCTCTCCCCTGAATGCCTGACTGATAGAAGCTGTGAACAATGCGGGCCAGTAAAGTCCCTGCCCCTGTGCACTCATGATCAGTCAGCTCTACATACCGGTGTTACTTCCTCGGCTCATCCTCAGTCACTTCTCGAGCTTCCTGGCTGCCATGGGGACAGGTCACTAGCTGTCAATCAAAAGGGCAGCCCGGCAGTGCAAACATATATAGAGAAAAACACACCCCCACCACCACCAGATGGAATGTGCAGATGGGCTGTCCGTGATCTATTCCATACCCCCCAACTGTCCCGATTTTCAATGGGACAGTCCCGATTTTAGGGGTCTGTCCCCCTGTCCCGGGTTGCTAGCCATCTGTCCTGATTTGCCCCAGGCATAAAAAAAAAAAAAAAAGAAAAAAAAATTATATTCTATTGGGTCCATACTCAGAAGCAGCTGGCTTTGTTCTCACATGGTTAGATACCTGGTGTGTGGGTTAAGCAGGAGTAAGAAGGCTGTATACACTCTGACCACGGGTAATGGTGACCTCTCTAACCTACCTCTGGTAGTGATGATGTCTAAACCCTGGTGATAAGAATACTAGCATGCCTTCAGTTTTATACAATGAGCAGTGCTAATACCAGGGTAACGAACAGTGGCAGCCGCAGACTGCCAACTAATGTGCTTGCCAACCCCAGGACCCCATACAATGAATTACAGATACCCATATATGATACCCATATATGATGTGGTGTGTGTGTGTCTATCTGTATCCATAACTGTGTGTGTGTATCTGTATGTATATGTTTATCTGCATGTATAAGTGTATGCTATGTAGTGTGTATGTGTCTGCATGTATAAGTGTATACAATGTAGTGTCTGTGTAACTGCATGTATAAGTGTATGCTATGTAATGTGTGTGTGTGTGTGTATCTGCATGTGTGTGTATCTGCATGTATAAGTGTATGCTATGTAGTGTGTGTGTATCTGCATGTATAAGTGTATGCTATGTAGTGTGTGTGTGTATCTGCATGTATAAGTGTATGCTATGTAGTGTGTGTGTATCTGCATGTATAAGTGTATGCTATGTAGTGTGTGTGTGTATCTGCATGTATAAGTGTATGCTATGTAGTGTGTGTGTGTGTGTGTGTGTATGTATAAGTGTATTCTATGTAGTGTGTGTGTGTGTATCTGCATGTATAAGTGTTTATCTGCATGTATAAGTGTATGCTATGTAGTGTGTATGTGTCTGCATGTATAAGTGTATACAATGTAGTGTCTGTGTAACTGCATGTATAAGTGTATGCTATGTAATGTGTGTGTGTGTGTGTGTATCTGCATGTGTGTGTATCTGCATGTATAAGTGTATGCTATGTAGTGTGTGTGTGTATCTGCATGTATAAGTGTATGCTATGTAGTGTGTGTGTGTATCTGCATGTATAAGTGTATGCTATGTAGTGTGTGTGTATCTGCATGTATAAGTGTATGCTATGTAGTGTGTGTGTGTATCTGCATGTATAAGTGTATGCTATGTAGTGTGTGTGTGTGTGTGTGTGTATGTATAAGTGTATTCTATGTAGTGTGTGTGTGTGTATCTGCATGTATAAGTGTATGCTACGTAGTGTGTGTGTGTGTGTATCTGCATGTATAAGTGTATGCTATGTAGTGTGTGTGTGTGTATCTGCATGTATAAGTGTATGCTATGTAGTGTGTGTGTGTGTATCTGCATGTATAAGTGTATGCTATGTAGTGTGTGTGTGTGTATCTGCATGTATAAGTGTATGCTATGTAGTGTGTGTGTATCTGCATGTATAAGTGTATGCTATGTAGTGTGTGTGTATCTGCATGTATAAGTGTATGCTATGTAGTGTGTGTGTGTGTATCTGCATGTATAAGTGTATGCTATGTAGTGTGTGTATCTGCATGTGTAATTGTATGCTATGTAGTGTGCTACTGTGCATTTTTGCTGACTTTAAAGTCCAGAATCTAGAATATTATTAGGGAATGCAAAGAGCAGTTTTAAAGAATTTATTATTAAATGTCCAATTAAGATAAAAATATTTAGCAATGTCTTTGCAAAGGCTAATTAAATACATAGCCATACCAGTGGTTTGAGCTTGTGTTTGATTTGCTGCCTAAGTGTATTAAAATATATGACTTCATTAAGAATTTTATTTATATTACTTTGGTCTTATGATTTTTTAAGCCCCGCCCACCACATTTCAATTTTTTGACGCTGTATCTTTGTCAGGCTGTCAGCATCTCACAGGATTTTAAACCTTAAGCGCTGTTGTTATCGAGGAGGAGCTCATTACGGCAGCTTTATTTCATTTTAATGTTTTGTCTCGCAGGGGTGTGTACTAGTCTCTACAGTCATGTTCGCACTGCCCTTTTCAAAGGGGGCGTCTTGGTAAATCTGTTAGACACGCTCTAACATGGCACAGCAGTTTGAGACAGTGACATTACTCAGATTCAGATTGAAGTAACATACTAACACTGCTCCGCTCCTACTGAGTCTCCAAAAAGTGCCGCCCCTCCAAAGCTGCCGCCCTAGGCCCGTGCCTTGTGTGCCTAGGCGGTAATACGCCCCTGCTAACACCCATAAACTACCTATTAACCCCTAAACCGAGGCCCTCCTGCATCGCAAACACTAAAATAAAATTATTATAATAAACATATTAACCCCTAAACCCCCGCACTCCCACATCGCACACACTAGTTAAATATTATTAACCCCTAATCTGCTGTCCCTAACATAGCCGCAACCTACATTACTTTTATTAACCCCTAATCAGCTGCCCCCAAAATCGCCGCCATTATACTAAAGTTATTAACCCCTAAACCTAACCCCAAGTCTAACCCTAAAAATTACAATTACTACCTAACTAATTGCTATTTAAAACTAAATACTTACCTGTAAAATAAAACCTGAGCTAGCTAAAATTAAATAAAAGTTACATTGTATCTATCTTAGGATCTATTTTTAATTCACAGGTAAGTTTGTATTTATTTTAACTAGGTAGACTAGTTAGTAAATAGTTATTAACTATTTAATAGCTACCTAATTAAAATAAATACAAATTTACCTGTAAAATATAATTAAATACAATTAACTAAATTACCAACAAAAACAAACATTAAATTACACAAAATAAAAAAGAAATTATCAGATATTTAAACTAATTACACCTAATCTAATAGCCCTATCAAAATAAAAAAGCCCCCCCCCAAATAAAAAAACCCTAGCCTAAACTAAACTATCAATAACCCTTAAAAGGGCCTTTTGCAGGGCATTGCCCCAAAGAAATCAGCTCTTTTATCTGTAAAAGAAAATACAAACAACAAACCCCAACAGTAAAACCCACCACCCACACAACCAGCCCCACAAATAAAATCTTAACTAAAAAACTAAGCTCCCCATTGTCCTGAAAAGGGCATTTGTATGGGCATTACCCTTAAAAGGGCATTTAGCTCTTTTTCAGCCCGAACCCTAATCTAAAAAAAATGGATACAGGATGACGTGGACATAAGACAGAAAGTTATGAAATTACATAGGGTGTCCAGCATATAAAATTCCACATTTCCATGCAGTCTCTGGGTATCCATAAGCCCATGCACCCCTTTCCCAAAGAATGTTCCATAATAGGCCCTCAGATCTTGGTGACTCACGTCACAGCCCCCCTTTCCGATAACAGCACATTGCACATGCGCGAAACACGGAAAGCGCAGGATCGAAAAATGCATTCAGTGCAAGCTGAAAATTAAGGTTGGATGATGTCAGGGAAAGGAGCGATCAGGGGGTCATTTTAAAATGGCCGGAGGAGAACTAGTAAGTCTATTTACTTGCTAACTATATTGACAACAAAATTTGACTACATGTTGGTGGACAAATCGTTTAATACACTATCTAAATAAATTATGATAATTTTTGGGTTGACTTGCCCTTTATTTAAACAGTTTAATAATAATAATAATAATAAAAAATATATATACAGTACTGTCCAAAAGTTTTAGGCAGCTATGAAAAATGCAGTACCCTGTTATAATCAAAGTGCCACCATTTAAATTAAAGGACTACTCATTCCTAATATTAAAAAAAAAAAAAAAAAATATTAAAAAAGAGCTGACAATGCTCTGTCACTACACCTAACGCGGGCAAAACGCGTTAGGTGTAGTGACAGAGCATTGTCAGCTCTTTTTTAATATTAGGAATGAGTAGTCCTTTAATTTAAATGTCCTTTAAATTAAAATAGTTTTATTTGTGAGGATCCAAAAAGCCATTTGCGAATAAGAAAATCAGCCGAAATCACGCTATTGTAGTTGCGTTGAATTGAAAAGTAGCCTTTTAGACTAAAAAAAGAGCCCAAAACACTGCTCCCAATAAATTGTGATAGAAGTCTGAATCATGAATTCATGTTGCATAGAATTCATGTTGCATAGAATTGAATTTACTATATATTGTTGCTCAGGGGGCCCCATTTTGTTTCAGTTTGGAAAAGTACTATCAGTATGTATTTTGTAAAATGTAGGTGCTTTATAACATTGTACCTAGATAAGTTTGCTTTGCTCCATACACTATAACAAAAATATATCACTATATGTTGTGTCGTTTATTGGACTCAATAAAAGAAGAGATTTATTTATTTTATACCACATTTTACAAAATCCTATCAGCCAATCGGAATTCAAGGGATGCCATCTTGGAAGACGTAATTTAAAGGAACCGTCATTCGGCGAGTAGGCGTCGGTAGAAGAGGATGGATCCGCGTCGGCTGGAAGAAGATGGCTCCGCTCCGGATGGATGAAGATAGAAGATGCCGCTTGGATGAAGATGTCTACCGGTCCGGATGTCCTCTTCTGCCCGGATAGGATGAAGACTTCTGCCCGATGATGGACCTCTTCAGCCGCCGCTTGGATCAAGACTTCAGCCCAATGATGGACCTCTTCAGCCCGATGATGGACCTCTTCAGCCCGATGATGGATCTCTTCAGCCCCCGCTTGGGCTTGGATGAAGACTTCGGAGCCTCTTCTGGACCGATCGGTGTTACCCGGCGTGGTGAAGATAAGGTAGGAAGATCTTCAGGAGCTTAGTGTTAGGTTTATTTAAGGGGGGTTTGGGTTAGATTAGGGGTATGTAGGTGGTGGGTTGTAATGTTGGGGGGGGTATTGTATGTTTTTTTTTCAGACAAAAGAGCAGAATTCTTTGGGGCATGCCCCGCAAAAGGCCCTTTTAAGGGCTGGTAAGGTTTTTTTATTTTTATTTTAGAATAGGGTAGGGAATTTTTTTATTTTGGGGGGCTTTGTTATTTTATTAGGGGGCTTAGAGTAGGTGTAATTAGCTTCAAATTGTTGTAATATTTTTCTAATGTTTGTAAATTATTATTTTATTTTTTGTAACTTAAGGGACACTATACTATTTTCTTTCATGATTAAGGTAGAGAATACAATTTTAAACAACATTCCAATTTACTTCTATTACCTAATTTGCTTCATTCTTTAGATATACTTTAATGAAGAAATAACAATGCACACGGTGAACCAATCACAGGAGGCATCTATGTGCAGCTACCAATCAGCAGCTACTAAGCATATCTAGATATGCTTTTCAGCAAAGAATATCAAGAGAATGAAGCAAATTAGATAATAGAAGTAAATTAGAAAGTTGTTTTTAATTGTATGCTCTTTCTAAATCATGAAAGAAAAAATTTGGGTTTCATGTCCCTTTAGTTCTTTTTTATTTTTTGTACTTTAGTTAGTTTATTTAATTGTATTTATTAGTAGGTATTTTATGTATTTAATTTATTGATAGTGTAGTGTTAGGTTTAATGTAGATAATTGTAGGTATTTCATTTAATTAATTTATTGATAGTGTAGTGTTAGGTTTAATTGTAACTTAGGTTAGGATTTATTTTACAGGTAATTTTGTAATTATTTTAACTAGGTAGCTATTAAATAGTTATTAACTATTTAATAGCTATTGTACCTGGTTAAAATAAATACAAAGTTACCTGTAAAATAAATATAAATCCTAAAATAGCTACAATATAATTATAATTTATATTGTAGCTATATTAGGGTTTATTTTACAGGTAAGTATTTAGCTTTAAATAGGAATAATTTATTTAATAAGAGTTCATTTATTTTGTTAGATAAAAATTATATTTAACTTAGGGGGGTGTTAGTGTTAGGGTTAGACTTAGCTTTAGGGGTTAATAAATTTATTAGAGTAGCGGTGGGGTCCGGTTGGCAGATTAGGGGTTAATACTTGAAGTTAGGTGTTGGCGATGTTAGGGAGGGCAGATTAGGGGTTAATACTATTAATTATAGTGTTATTGAGGCGGGAGTGATGCGGATTAGGGGTTAATAACTTTATTATAGTAGCGGTGAGGTCCGGTCGGCAGATTAGGGGTTAATAATTGTAGGTAGGTAGCGGCGACGTTGGGGGGGCAGATTAGGGGTTAATAAATATAATATAGGGGTCGACGGTGTTAGGGGCAGCAGATTAGTGGTACATAGGGATAACGTAGGTTGCGGCGGTGTGCGGTCGGCAGATTAGGGGTTAAAAAAATTTAATAGAGTGGAGGCGATGTGGGGGGGGCCTCGGTTTAGGGGTACATAGGTAGTTTATGGGTGTTAGTGTACTTTAGAGCACAGTAGTTAAGAGCTTTATGAACCGGCGGCTGGAGTCTTGTCGTTAGATTTCTAACGCTCACTTCAGCCAAGACTCTAAATACCAGCGTTAGAAAGATCCCATTGAAAAGATAGGATACGCAAATTGCGTAGGGGGATCTGCGGTATGGAAAAGCCGCGGCTGCAAAGTGAGCGTTAGACCCTAACGCTGGTTTTGACGGCTAACGCCAAACTCTAAATCTAGGCGTTAATTTCTTAGAGCACTTATAACTTTTTGTATGCATTTTTTACAATTTGTATTAGACAGTGTTATTATGAGTGTAAATGTATTTTTTATGTGTTTTGTGCAACTTTTTTGACTTGCGTAACAGTTAACCAGAGCTCTGAAGAACATTAAATTAAATTGCGCTCAAGCAAACATGTTTACTTTCAACTTGTAATATGTGTACTACTTCTGACACTTGAAAAAAGCTGTGATAGACCCCTTATAGCTTGCTCGCAACAGTTAGCGTGCCACGAGTAATCTAGCCCTTTGTGGGATAGTTTTTGGCATTCTGTCCCTCCCTATAAATGACCAAATCTTACAAAGTGAAACTGAGGACTACACACCCATAACCCTTAAAAACGCTTACCCTGTATACAACATGCCGACTCCATCTGATACACCCCACTTCTACCACATGACTCCAACATAAACAGGGGCTAAGTGCAAACTCTTGGGCCGATATATCATATGCCAGACGGACATGATTCGCTGCAGCGAATCATGTCTGCCCGGCATCACTAAATGCAGACAGCATATGCTGTTAGTATTTAACATTGCACAAGCATTTTTTGTGAAATGCTTGTGCAATGCTCTCCCCTGCACATTCGTGGCCACTAGCAGGGGGTGTCAATCATCCCGGTCGTATCTGATCGGGATGATTGTGGTCTGCCACCTCAGAGGTCCGCTGCTTCTTAACTCTTGTTTCCGGGCGATTTGGAAACATCGGTGGTCGATTGCAGCATGCGTTCCTTGATAAATCTACCCCAGTGTGTGTAAATGTACGGGGTTTTTTTTGTTTTTTTAAATACCCCCGAGACACCTTTAAGTGCTATGCAGTTGTCTGGCACCTCAGGGTTTTTAGGCTTGGTGGCGTCGCTTGGCCCCCCTGTGGGCCAAGAAGTACTAACCGACTGGGATGAAGACATGTCTGTCTTCTACACTTAATACATTCTGTAGACAAAAAAACAGGGTGTTGTCATTCAAACTTAAGTGGTTAGTATTAAGGGCACATGGAAATCAAGATACCTAAATGTTGAAGCACTTAAAAGTGATGTAGCATATCTGTAAAAAGCTGACTAGAAAATATCACCTGAACAACTCTTTCTAAAAAAAGGAATCTTACAAGATCACAGTAAACAAAGTGTGAACTCAGCACTGATGAAGCTAATTGGCTTTTTTATTGTTCTTCAACATTCAAATGAGAGTAAAAAGAGTTGCTCTGGATCACAGACCGCTTACTTGGGTGAGCTGAAGAAATTTTGAGGTAAAATATCTTCCTTTTTTATATAGAGATGTGCAGGTGATATTTTTTTTGTCCGCTTTTTACAGTTATGCTGCATTAATTTAAAGTGCTTCAACATTTGTGTATCATGTTCCTTTAAACTTTCATGATTCAGGTAGAGTGTACCATTTACAAATATACCAATGAACTTTTCTTATCAAATGTATTTCTTTTTCTTGATTGAAAAATGGGCATACTGAGGTAGGATGAGGAGCGTACACGTGTCTTGTGTAGTATGTTGCAGTGATGTATGTAGCATGTTATAGAAGCAACCGGTAGAAGGAACTTCAGCTGCAGCAGGCGGTGCTGAGAAACAGCAGAGAAGACCAACAGCTCCACCTTCACTTGCTACTACTGCACACATTGTTTAGATGATTCCTATTCAAAGTTATATGCTCAGTTTGGGTTCAAACAATATTCTTTATTAAACAGTGAAATATACATCTGATAACTTTACAATAGAGTTTTACCATAGAGTGGCGGATGCTACTGCATTCTAAAGCTCCCTCTACAGGATGTTTGTATATTATTGTTGCTGCTAAGTGCTCAAGACATGCTCTTGAGCCTACCTCAGTATGTTCTCATGGAAAGGGACCAAGTTTCACCAAAGAAGACCAAAAGAAAAAGGATGATTTGAAAAGAGAAGTAAGTTTTTAAAATTGTGCTCTCTATCTGAATCGTAAAATTTTTATTTTTGCATTCTCCATAAAAGCATTAAGATGATGGTGATATTTTGGATAAGATAACCCAGCCATTGAAATCTACATGTGGCAATATATCCTCTGGAAATTATATATAAATTAATAAAAATGTTCCCTATATCTTGCTGTCTGGATTTAACTGGGTTTTATGTGCTCACAAGGCTAAGCAGAGTTCATTACATAATCAAGACCCTCTAGAAAATAAATTACTCATGGGTCATAAAGTGTGGAATTTAAACATAGATTCATAGTGCATTGAAGTTGTCAGGATATATTAAATCATAGCTTGAGGTGCTCACAGCCACACTTAATTGTGCTTAGCCCTGGCAGGGTGTATTCTCTTGTATTTAGGGTATGGTCCAGTGACTGCAGTTTAGCTAAAATAATACAAATTTGTTCCCATTTTAAAGAACTGTTTCTCAGATTAGTGAGTATTTTCCCATTAGCTGAATTTGTGTGTCAAAAGAAGTTAGTTCTCAAGAGGTCTCAAACTTCTCAATAATGTTATCTTTTATATATACTTAAATAAAAAATATGTATTTCATTTTTATTATATTTTATGCTTATATAATTGCATACATAGCATTTGCATTATTGTATTTATGCCTACAACTTAGTATGAAGAATTAAAATGAAAAAACAACAACATATAATTGTAACTATCCAATCAATCTCAAGTTAATGGTTCACACTACGGGGTATATTTATTAAATGTCGGACGGACATGATCCGCTGTAGCAGATTATGTACGCCTTACATTGCTGAATGCCAACAGCATACGCCACCCCCTGCACATATCGGCCGCTAGTAGGGGGTGTCAATCATCCCGATCGTATCTAATCGGGATGATTGCGGTCCGCCACAGTCTTACGACCGCTGCTTCTTAACTCTTGTTTCCAGCGATCTGGAAACATCGGGGGTAGATTGCAGCATCCCCTGCTTGATAAATCTACCCCTTTATCTGTTCCAATTTTATATAGTCTTAAAAGGACATTAACAAATTTATATATTTAAATGTGTAATTTTGGTTGTAGAATGTACACTGACCACTAACACACCCCTTGCAAAACCTCTTAAAGGATCACTTAAATCAAAATTACATAATTCAGATAGAGCATGTAATTTAAAAAAAAAAAAAAAATTCTAGTTTATTTTCATTATCAAAATGTGCACAATTTTTTTATGTGTACATTTTCTGAGGCACCAGTTTCTGCTGAGCATGTGCAATAGTTCACTTTGTATCTGTATATTTGTGATTGGCTGATGGCTGTCACGTGATACAGGGGGCATAAAATAGAAGTCACTTTGAAATTTGTGTTTTTATTTCTACTGTGTGTTTAACCCTATTACAGGGGTTAAACACACAGAGCTAGAATACAAGGGGAGCTCTAAATTATCTTGCGCTTGCAAACAGGCAAATTTGCCCATTTGCGGGTGCGCAATAATTAACCAACCATTACAAGTGGCTGGTTATTGCTAGCGCTCCGAAAATTAACAAGTGATTAGATCTCTAGTTAATTTTCTAACAGTACCCAAAATGCCCATAAAATAGAGGGCGGTCTATTTTTTTTATTTAAAAAAAAAGAAAAAGTAACTGCACTAGGCAGTTTTGGGGCTTTAAAGTTGGTTGGAGTGTGGTGTTAGAAAAAAAATGGCACTGAAAAGTACCTTTACATTGCGGTCTATGGGAAATGTGTGTTCCCATAAACCGCAATGTAAATATATATGTATATGATTATATACAGATATATTTATGTGTTAATATGTGTACATTATATATACATATTAACACATAAATATATATGTATATATTCATATACATTTAAAAATGCTGCCCATCGCTGCATGAGGTTCTGATACCGTCTCTGACAGCATCAGAATGAGGCTCCCATAGGAATCTATGGAAGCGCACTCTCATAAGCACAATGCTTCCTAGCAATGCAAAAGCGAGCTTGCGTTCCCATTGCAAATTACTTGTAATACCAGCGCACATTATCGTGCATGCAAGCGATATTTAGCACTCCACTTGTAATCTAGCCCACAGTAGTCTAGGGTCAATAGTCTTAAAATAACATGCTCCTACGGATCAGAGCATATCATTTTTTTAAAAAAAATTTTTATTAGGACTTCGCAAAGTCTATCTCTTTGTGCGTCGGCTTTCGCTCATGCAAACTTTTAATTTCAACTCGTAATACGAGCTCAAAACAATGCGCACAAAAAAACCTCTCCTTTTTAAGATAATAATGCTATCATTATATTATTTTAGGAGGAAGTTGTAATGAATGGGTGATTAATTTTAGGGACTTCCAGAATTGGCCATTTTCTTCCCTATTTTTATTTATATGTATGTATATATATATATATATATATATGGGTCATTAATTTAATAATCACATTCTTGTGAAAAGAATATTAAACTAAAAGAACATCTCTTCCTTTTGTGTAAAAATTATGCACCCAACAATGCCAAAACCCAAATTCTGTAACCTGCAAATAATGCAAATGAAACAGCTGGTTGAGACAATTTTTTTTTATCAACAAAGTGTGATGCAATTTACTCATGTTTACTGCAATAAACAACAAACATTAACATTTTCTACAGTTTAATACATATCACATGTTGATGACAGGTTTACATTGAAAAAAAAATGTTATATAAACAGATTTGCCACTTCAAAGAATTTAAACAGGCCATAGTAGCACAAAATCCATAAATTGGGTGCAGCAAGTTTGTGCCAGTTCACTACAGTAAACATCAATATGTTCTGCAAACAGTTTAATTAGGGTTGCCACCTGCCCCGGTATCACCGGGACAGTCCCGGTCAGAGACTGTATGTCCCGTGTCCCGGAACTAGGCTCCAATGCCCCGGCCTGCCCAGCTCCCCTGTCACACACACACAACAACACTGTTGATTTTTTAAAAAAAAACTTAGGTGGCTGGGCCCGCCAGGGCAATGTGAGGAAAAATAGTAGAAAACGAGGGAGGGGGGGTTCTTGAACGTGACCAGACCAGACTCACACAGAGTCAACGCTACACACGCGTCACACAGTTTGCCCTTAGCAAAAATGGCGGCGGGTTCCAAACTACTGGAGACTGGAGTCGCATTAGGTGACATAGTTACCGCTAGCCAGAGACTTCTGCTAGTTTTTTCCCGCTGCAACCCTTTCTGCTGTCTAATACCGGAGCCGTGAGCGATGCCCGTAGGTTTTACTGTTGTCCTGTTAACATGGAGGAGGACTAAGACCTGTAAGCTGAGAGGGAGACTAAGGTTACCGCACTTAGCCTCAAAAGATGGGTTAACCCCTTGGCTGCCAGGACATACTGCATCACATTGTTTCGTATTGTGTTGCAGCGCTCTCTGTCATTCAAGGAGTTAATTGTGATATTGTAAAGTATATTATCTCCCTGAAGCAAGCCTTGTTAGAATTAAACCTGTTTTGTAAATGGTTTTGGTTTGGTTACAATATTATGTGGCTGATTACAGTGCTGGCAACAGTATAACAAAGGTAAGCCATAAAGAAAACAATGTTCCAAGGACACCGTTTACCCCATTGACCATCACGCATATGAAAACATAATTTATGCTTACCTGATAAATTTATTTCTCTTGTAGTGTATCCAGTCCACGGATCATCCATTACTTGTGGGATATTCTCCTTCCCAACAGGAAGTTGCAAGAGGATCACCCACAGCAGAGCTGCTATATAGCTCCTCCCCTCACTGCCATATCCAGTCATTCGACCGAAACAAGTCGAGAAAAGGAGAAACCATAGGGTGCAGTGGTGACTGTAGTTTAATTAAAATTTAGACCTGCCTGAAAAGGACAGGGCGGGCCGTGGACTGGATACACTACAAGAGAAATAAATTTATCAGGTAAGCATAAATTATGTTTTCTCTTGTTAAGTGTATCCAGTCCACGGATCATCCATTACTTGTGGGATACCAATACCAAAGCTAAAGTACACGGATGATGGGAGGGACAAGGCAGGAACTTAAACGGAAGGAACCACTGCCTGTAGAACCTTTCTCCCAAAAACAGCCTCCGAAGAAGCAAAAGTATCAAATTTGGAAAATTTGGAAAAAGTATGAAGGGAAGACCAAGTTGCAGCCTTGCAAATCTGTTCAACAGAGGCCTCATTTTTAAAGGCCCAGGTGGAAGCCACAGCTCTAGTAGAATGAGCTGTAATCCTTTCAGGAGGCTGCTGTCCAGCAGTCTCATAGGCTAAACGAATTATACTCTGAAGCCAAAAAGAAAGAGAGGTTGCCGAGGCCTTCTGACCTCTCCTCTGTCCAGAGTAAACAACAAACAGGTTAGATGTTTGGCGAAAATCTTTAGTAGCCTGTAAGTAAAACTTCAAGGCACGGACTACGTCTAGATTATGCAAAAGACGTTCCTTCTTTGAAGAAGGATTAGGACATAATGATGGAACAACAATCTCTTGATTGATATTCTTGTTAGAAACCACCTTAGGTAAAAACCCAGGTTTTGTACGCAGAACAACTTTATCTGAATGAAAGATCAGATAAGGAGAATCACAATGTAAGGCAGATAACTCCGAGACTCTTCGAGCCGAGGAAATAGCCATCAGAAAAAGAACTTTCCATGAAAGAAGTTTGATATCAATAGAATGAAGGGGTTCAAACGAAACCCCTTGAAGAACTTTAAGAACCAAGTTTAAGCTCCATGGAGGAGCAACAGGTTTAAACACAGGCTTAATTCTAACTAAAGCCTGACAAAATGCCTGAACGTCTGGAACTTCTGCCAGACGCTTGTGTAAAAGAATAGACAGAGCAGAAATCTGTCCCTTTAAAGAACTAGCTGATAATCCTTTGTCCAAACCCTCTTGGAGGAAGGACAATATCCTAGGAATCCTAACCCTACTCCATGAGTAATTCTTGGATTCACACCAATGAAGATATTTACGCCATATCTTGTGGTAAATTTTCCTGGTGACAGGCTTTCGTGCCTGTATTAAGGTATCAATTACTGACTCGGAGAAGCCACGCTTTGATAGGATCAAGCGTTCAATCTCCATGCAGTCAGTCTCAGAGAAAGTAAATTCGGATGATTGAAAGGACCTTGTATTAGAAGGTCTTGTCTCAGAGGCAGAGTCCATGGTGGAAAGGATGACATGTCCACTAGGTCTGCATACCAGGTCCTGCGTGGCCACGCAGGCGCTATCAATATCACCGATGCTCTTTCCTGTTTCTGGCAATCAGACGAGCGAGCAGAGGAAACGGTGGAAACACATAAGCCAGGTTGAAGAACCAAGGCGCTGCTAAAGCATCTATCAGTGCCGCTTCTGGGTCCCTGGACCTGGATCCGTAACAAGGAAGCTTGGCGTTCTGGCGAGACGCCATGAGATCCAATTCTGGTTTGCCCCAACGGAGAACCAATTGAGCAAACACCTCCGGATGGAGTTCCCATTCCCCCGGATGAAAAGTCTGACGACTTAGAAAATCCGCCTCCCAGTTCTCTACACCTGGGATATGGATCGCTGACAGGTGGCAAGAGTGAGTCTCTGCCCAGCGAATTATCTTGGAGACTTCTGACATTGCTAGGGAACTCCTGGTTCCCCCTTGATGGTTGATGTAAGCCACAGTCGTGATGTTGTCCGACTGAAATCTGATGAACCTCAGTGTTGCTAGCTGAGGCCAAGCCAGAAGAGCATTGAATATTGCTCTTAACTCCAGAATATTTATTGGGAGGAGTTTCTCCTCCTGAGTCCATGAACCCTGAGCCTTCAGGGAGTTCCAGACTGCACCCCAACCTAGAAGGCTGGCATCTGTTGTTACAATTGTCCAATCTGGTCTGCGAAAGGTCATACCCTTGGACAGATGGGCACGAGATAACCACCAGAGAAGAGAATCTCTGGTTTCCTGATCCAGATTTAGTAGAGGGGACAAATCTGTGTAATCCCCATTCCAATGACTGAGCATGCATAATTGCAGCGGTCTGAGATGCAGGCGCGCGAATGGCACTATGTCCATCGCTGCTACCATTAAGCCGATTACTTCCATGCACTGAGCCACCATGGGGCGCGGAATGGAGTGAAGAACACGGCAAGCATTTAGAAGTTTTGATAACCTGGACTCCGTCAGGTAAATTTTCATTTCTACAGAATCTATTAGAGTCCCTAGGAAGGAAACCCTTGTGAGAGGAGATAGAGAACTCTTTTCTTCGTTCACTTTCCACCCATGCGACCTCAGGAATGCCAGAACTATCTCTGTATGAGATTTGGCAATTTGAAAGCTTGACGCCTGTATCAGGATGTCGTCCAGGTAAGGAGCCACCGCTATGCCTCGCGGTCTTAGGACCGCCAGAAGTGAGCCCAGAACCTTTGTAAAAATTCTTGGGGCTGTAGCCAACCCGAATGGAAGAGCTACAAATTGGTAATGCCTGTCTAGAAAGGCAAACCTCAGGAACTGATGATGATTCTTGTGAATCGGAATGTGAAGGTAGGCATCCTTTAAGTCCACTGTGGTCATGTACTGACCCTGAAAAAAGGCAGTTACACTAACAAAATTTTTACAGTGTATGTAACAAGTCAGCAGAGCATTGCACCCACTTGCAAATGGATGATTAACCCCTTAATAACAAAAACAGAATAATAAATGACAAAAACGTTTTTTAAACACAGTCACAACAACTGCCACAGTCTACTGTGATTGTTACCCTCCTCAAACACGACTTTGAAGCCTTTTGAGCCCTTCAGAGATGTCCTGTATCATGCAGAGGGAAGCTGAATGTCTCTGTCAGTATTTTTAGCTGCACAGAAAAGCACTAAAATAGGCCCTTCCCACTCATATTGCAACAGTGGAAAGCTTCAGGAAACTGTTTCTAGGCAAAAATCAAGCCAGCCATGTGGAAAAAAACTAGGCCCCAATAAGTTTTGTCACCAAACATATATAAAAACGATTAACATGCCAGCAAACGTTTTATATTACACTTTTATAAGAGTATGTATCTCTGTTAATAAGCCTGATACCAGTCGCTATCACTGCATTTAAGGCTTAACTTACATATCAGCAGCATTTTTCTAGCAAATTCCATCCCTAGAAATATATTAACTGCACATACCTTATTGCAGGAAAACCTGCACGCCATTCCCCCTCTGAAGTTACCACACTCCTCAGAATATGTGAGAACGGCAGTGGATCTTAGTTACTTCTGCTAAGATCATAGAAATCACAGGCAGATTCTTCTTCTAATGCTGCCTGAGATGAAACAGTACACTCCGGTACCATTTAAAAATAACAAATTTTTGATTGAAGTTAAAAAACTAACTATAATACACCACTCTCCTCTTACTACGTCCATCTTTGTTGAGAGTTGCAAGAGAATGACTGGATATGGCAGTGAGGGGAGGAGCTATATAGCAGCTCTGCTGTGGGTGATCCTCTTGCAACTTCCTGTTGGGAAGGAGTAATGGATGATCCGTGGACTGGATACACTTAACAAGAGAAAGAACAGAAGTTAAACATTCAGTAATTATTTTCATTGAATGACAGCTCATACACACTGACACCCTAACACCTCACACACACTGCTCACTGACACTTCACGCGCAGTGACAGGCAGCTAACTGACACTTCACACACTGACAGACAGCTCACTGACACTTAATGCACACTGATAGGCAGATCAATGACACTTCACACACAGACAGCTCACTGACACTTCACACACTGACAGGCAGCTCCACAACACTTCACACACACACTGACAGGCAGCAAAAATTGTAAAATATATTTTATTAAAGCCGTGTGAAGCCACACCCCCAACCATGCCCCCAACCGCGCCCAAATGCAAAGTGTTCAGGAATCGGCTGGGCAAAAGGTGGCACTGGCAAACCTAAGTGTAATATCTAAATCTCTGCTCAGACACGCTTTAAAAAGGTTTGAAGGGAATAAATGTGTCTCGGATTTGCAACTTCTAGAGTGCAAACAATTTAAATAGGCCATAGTAGTTACATATAGTAGTAACATTATAGGTTATAAAAACTTAGAGGCAATCTGTAAAACTAATCATTTATTATGCAATCTGCAAAACTTCTTGAAATGTAAGTAGTTTTGCAATTTGCAGATTGCATGCAGCAAAAGTTGGCATAGCATTAAGTAGTTTTGTAGATTTAATCTGCCAGATTGTATAATGCATGATAAATTATTAGTTTGACACTAATTGCACTGCAGATTTGCATATAAGTCACTATTAGACTAATTAAATAATGCCAGGTACCGTAAAGTTACAGCTTTGTGCAAAACCAAAGTACAAAAAGAAACTGAGGGCCAAAAATGTTTAAAGAGACATAACACAGAGTCTGAGCATAGATTTTTGTGTATGCAAAATTAAAAACCTGTTCTGTAATGTTTAAACCTTTAAAGAGACAGTCTACACCTTAGTCATCTTAAAGTCTTAACTTCCTGTACCCTTTCTATATCATGCAGCAGGAACAGTAAAACATTTTATTTTAAAATGAATAATGTTTCTGGCCACTTTGAAATGGCTCCTAAGCTCAGCCCACTGATGACATCATGATCTGGGCTGCATATGGCATCCAATCACAAAAGGCTCACTAGTTAGATTCAACAGACTGTCAATGCTATTCAGCAGTGCCTAGATGCAGCCCAGATTGTGATGTCATCAGTGGGCAGAGCTTAGCAGCCATTTCAAAGTGGCTAGAAACAATATTAATTTTAAAATAACGTTTTTACTGTTCCTGCTGCATGAGATAGAAAGGGTGCAGGAGGTTATTTGCAGCTTAATCTAAGGTAAGACTTTAAAATGACTAAGGTGTAGACAGTCCCTTTAAGTGCCACTGCCAATCTGCCACAAGACTGCTACATAACACAATTCAATTAGGAAGTATCACTTTAAGGGATATGAAAACCAATTTTTTTCTTTCATGATTCAGATAGAGCACATAGTTTTAAGCGACTTTCTAATGTTCTCCTATTATTAATATTTCTTCGTTCTCTTGGTATCTTTATTTGTAAAAGCAGGTATGTAAGCTTAGGAGCGACCTATTTTTGGTTTAGCACCCTGGGTTTCATATCCCTTTAATGACATGTAGAATGTATTCCTTTAACTTAGTTTGTCTTAAATCCACACAGTGGCAGCAGGCCAGGGCAGGCATTTGTTGTTGCAACTATTAAATAGTACAGTACTATCAAATAAAATGTCTTAATTCAGAATTCCACACAGTCTGACAGAGAAACAGACAGTAACTAACTTTCCTATAAAGTTCTGTGTCCAGTCCACACCACCAACTTCTTCATCCACACTCAGTCATAACTCAGTTTCCTCTCTGTATTAACTCACCAGTCCCCAGTCACTCTGGATCCAGAAACAGACAGTAACTAACTTTCCTATAAAGTTCTGTGTCCAGTCCACACCACCAACTTCTTGATCCACACTCAGTCATAACTCAGTCTCCTCTCTGTATTAATTCACCAGCCCCCAGTCACTCTGGATCCAGAATGGACCTCGCACCACCACCAGCTCAACCTCTGTTTTCCGAAACTTGTCTCAATTGCTGCGAGCGAGTGCGCCCTGCAAACTCCTCCAAAGACGTTGCTGCCTCTTGCTACAGCAGTTCCTCCCACTGTGCCAACTCTGACCGGACTCCCGACCAGGGGGTAAATTTATCAAGCAATGGATAGATCTACCACCGAAGTTTCAGGTCTGACTGAAACTTAAGTTAAGAAGCAGCGGTCGTAAGAAGTGGCAGACAGCAATCGTCATACCGATTGACACACTTTAGTAAAGCAAAAAAAAGGTGGCTACTGTCTTCTATGGGAGTATTAATATCTTGTGCATGAAATCTTCTACCTTAACATAAAAAAACATGGCAAAAGTAAAAAATATGTTTATTTAATTAATGAAAACACTTTAAATACATATTATAGTATGTAACAGTATAATACACTACATACACATGCACAATATATATTCATAATCCCCCATTGTATTATTATTATTCATGTATTAGTTTTACTATTGTATTGTAACAAAAGGGGTTGCATTTCAGTTGGCACATGTAAATTGTATTGCTATTCAATACTATGTAAAAGGAACAGTTTAATTTCCTTTGTAAAATATTGCTATGATCACAATGCTTTTAACATCAGGCCCAAAAAGACAATGGTCGGATTTATCAGGCAACTTACGTTAAGAAGCAGTGGTCATAAGAACGCTGCTCCTTAACTTGTCTGCCACCTTTTAGGTGGCGGACGGAAATCATCCCGATCCGATTGGGATGATTGACATCCCCTGCTAGCGTCTGATTGGCCGTGAATGTGCAGGGGGCAGCATTGCACAAGCATTTAACAAGAAATGCTTGTGCAATGATAAATGCCGACAGTATATGCGGTTGGCATTTATCGATATCGGGCAGACATGATCTGCTACAGCGGATCATGTCCGTCCAACATTTGATAAATCTACCCCCAGGCCTCATACAGTAACGCTACCAAGCAGAAGCAGCTACTCACGAGTCACGCCAAAACTCTATCTGCTGTCAACCGAAGTGCTGTAGCACGAGTCCTCCTCATTGCCTTTGTCTTGCCTCCGCCCTCCACTGCCCTCTTATCCTATAAGCCGCCTCCTTTCGTGCTCCTCCAGAATTCATTTCTGCACTTTTGATTTTAGCCGGGAACTCAAGAGGGAGGAGGAAGGCCTTGTAAAAGAAAAAAAACTCTGCCATTACGCTTTTTACTTTTTTTTTGTATTGCAAGTTGACGGCAAGGATAAGCATTAAAATGAATGCCTATAAAACGGGAGCAACAAAAAAAAAGGCATATATTACGTGAGGACCAGGGGAATACGGGAGGGTTGGCAACCCTAGACAAAGCACAATTTTTACACAAAAGCAAGCAATGTTTCATGTCCATTTAACAGTGATGCTGTTTTAGTTAGTAATACCAGCTTTTAAGACTGCTTTGGCAGTCTCCGAGAATAATTGAGGACTATTAGAATGTGAAATATTATTAAACCTGACATTTCCCATGCATTTTCTAGTAGTTCCATAAATTCTGCCAAGTGGTATAAATGTGTAGGAAAATTAAATTGATTTATTTTAGGAATAATAAAAGTTAAAGGGATATTAAACTCATATTTTTTCTTTCATGATTCAGATAGAACATGCAATTTTAAGCAACTTTCTAATTTACTCCTTTTATTATTATTATTATTATTATTATTGGTTATTTGTAGAGCGCCAACAGATTCCGCAGCACTATAAACATAGGTGGTATACAAGGTAGCAATTATAGAAATCAAATGGTTAGAGGGTCCTGCCTAGAGTTGAACTGTTGTAGTCAGCTCTTGTGAAGGTGATCTGCAAGCAGTAGGGCTCTTAGGCTTAAATTCTAAGGGGGTTCATGGCAATTAGCAATGGAGGAGAGGAACTGATATTAGGAAAGGTTAGTGTAGGTTTTATGCATCCTTGAACAGAAGAGTCTTTAGGGAGTGCTTGAAGCTTTCAAAACTAGGGGAGAGTTTTGTGGAGGGAGGCAGAGAGTTCCACAATATGGGAGCCAGTCTGGAGAAGTCCTGTAACCGGGAATGTGAGGAGGTAACAAAAGAGGAGGAAAGTAGGAGGTAATGAGCAGAGCGAAGGGGACGGGAGGGAGGGTATCTAGGGACAAGGTCTGAGATATAGAGGGGAGCAGTGCAGTTGAGGGCTTTGTATGTCAGAGTCAGAATTTTGTGTTTAATCCTGGAGGCAAGAGGAAGCCAGTGAAGGGATTGGTAGAGAGGTGCAGTAGATAAAGAGTGACATGTAAGGAAGATGAGCCTGGCAGATGCATTCATTATGGATTGTAAAGGAGCAAGATGGCAGCTAGGGAGACCAGAGAGGACAGAGTTGCAGTAGTCAAGGCGGAAAGGGATGAGAGAGTGGATTAAAATCTTTTAACTTTATTCTCCATAATGTAGTGGATGTCCCCTAGACCTAATGTGACTCACACTCTCGGAGGAGGGGGGGGGGGACAGGGAGAAGCATGCAAAAGAAAAAGAGAAAGGAGAAGAGGGGAAAAAAAAAAAAAGACATACACTGATACTTAAAAACAACTTCAATTATATGCATCATCACTATTATAGGAATTTGATTCTTTCATCTTCTTTAAGAACCAAACACATTCTTACTCATTCTCCTCTAAAAACATGTTAACTTCTTGATATGTATTTAACATAAACCAGGTGTTGTTTTTGCGGACCTTTATCCTAGCTGGATACAATAAGAATGCTTCAAAACCTTTTTTAATAATGCGTGTACATAAAGGGGCCATGGCCTTTCGCCTATTTGTTGTTTCAACCGAGTAATCCTGAAACATTAATAGTTTAGCACCTTCTAACAAGACTTCCTTCTTTTTGCGATAGGCATTCAACAGATCTACTTTGTCTTGGTAATTTAGCAGTTTCACTATCACTTGTCTGGGTATCTGCTCGCCATCAGCTCTAGTTCTTTCCTGCCCTATTCTGTGCACTCTTTCGATCACTATCTGTCGTTTAGGGTCTGGCAAATCTAACAGGAGGGGTAATTTCTCTACGATAAATTTTTTTAAGTCGGTATATTCTGATGTTTCTGGAACCCCTACCAATCTCAGGTTATTCCTTCTGGCTCTATCCTCTAGGTCATCTACCTTGTCCTGCAATGAGGTTTTATGCTGGCTTGTATCTTGTTCTACTATATTCATTCTATCCTCGATATCTGAAATGCGCAGTTCAGCTGCTTCTATTCTACTATTGAATCCATGTATTTCATTTGTGAGTGTGAGAACGTCTTGGCGCAGTTGGTCAAATTGTGGGGACATTGCCACGCATATGGCTTTTATCAAAGCTTGTGAGTCTGTGTCCATTTTACAACTACTACTCTCTTCCAATATACTGTCCTGCAAAACGTTGGCTTTGCTTTTTTTATCTTTTTTAGGAGCCATGACTGGCGATTTTGTTTTCACTGTGTGTACAAATTTCTCCATATGTGTACCATAAAGGTGTATCTAATTTAACTACAAGAAATATAAAAACGTGATTATATCATAAACTGTGCAACATACCACAATATTCCCCTACAATCTATATGTCCTAGGTTAACCAAACTTATCAATATCCTCCGGGGCTTGACCTTAAATTTGTGCAATTCAAAAACATAAAAAATAAAAAAAAACGTGAAAAAAAAGCAGAAAAAAAAAAAAAAAAAAGAAAAAATGTATAAATAAATTTCACTTTGTCTTATATACAATTAGTGCATGTGCCAAAAAAAGCCTGAGACAGTTATATGTATATTGAATGAGCAGATCTTAACATCAATCTCCACTGCAGCATGCTATACAAAAATGAACTATTTTAGCATTTTAACAAATAGCTAATCAGACCTGTATTATATTTAATATAACCACATGTATCAGCGTTCTAGTCCTTTTGAACCAGAGTCCATCAACTATAAGCAACAGTGAGGTATAGAGTCTGTGAGGGACTTCCTGATTTTCAGATGTGGTATTACTAAGTCCATAAAGACTCAATTTTTATGATATACAGCTGTGCCAAAGCTGAGCAGGCCAAAACACAGTTCCCTTGATTTTGCTTTGCCCTTCAACAAACAACCAAAAAATTTTAATGCTAGTCACCAAATGGCGAATTTTCTTCACCCTCCCAGCAGACCAATACACTTCTCTTCACTCCAATTTCCCCAAATCTGTGCGGGGTAGATTACTGTTATACACAGGGCTGCTTCACTGGGCACAGGGTGAGGGACTTAGACCTAGGGTATGTCACCTGGGAGGTAAGATTATAAGCAGAATATCCTTTTCCTTATTTTCCCCTCTTAATTTGTCACTCTTCACCCTCCCCTGTTCCTCCAGACTGGTAACTGGCCCTGCTCCTCAACACCGTAATGCCTGAATTAGCAAACTGTTCCTCAGAGAGCAAGCAGAATCAGGTAGCTTCACTGGCAGCTTCTAAGAGGGACTTACTCTGTAGATTAACACTTTACTGCTTGTGCCCCATTAAACTCTCTTCACCCTCCAAGGTCTACCAGACTTAAAATACCTGTGTCTGTAAATACATAAACCAAGGGGCTATACCATAATGCTTGTTCCAATAAAATAAAAGAGGCCCCGCTTATACTCCTTATATTCCTTGTTAGTACGAAGCATATACTAATTAAACTGTCTGTGGCCAGTAGACATTATTAGGCCTATGTTAGGTTTTACCGGTCCAAGCTATGATGTTGCTTAGCTTGTGCGGCCTCCCTTCCGAATTGCTCCGGCTATTTCTCAGACTGGATACTCCTGCCAAGAGATCTTGAGGCCGCGAACAGAGGTAGGTGTGCGTGTTCGGCCAGACCCAGACTGCTTTTCTGCTTGCCTCCGAATTTCTGTGTATGCTGGCCGTGGGGAGCCAGAGGCGCAGTGTCAATCGAATGTCTATAATTACTGCTTGAGGCTGTCACCACTCTCCTTTCCGCTTGCTGCTGGCGTGCTCAGCCGTTCACTGCCGCCACAGCTCTTCCATACGCACCTACGTCACAGCGTGGTCAGACGCCGTAACCGGAAAAAGTGGATTAAAATCTTAGTTGTGTCTTGTGTAAGGAAATGTCTAATTTTAGAAATGTTTTTAAGGTGGAAGTGGCAGGATTTAGCCAAAGCCTGAATGTGAGGAGTGAAAGAAAGATCTGAGTCAAGTGTGAACCCAAGACATCGGGCATGCAGGGTAGGGGGAATGATGGAGTGGCCGACTTCCGTTGGGGGAGGAGTCATGCAGTCTAACTACATGCCGGTGCTGTGAGAGATCACTGTTTTTCATCATTTCCCCGCTCTCCGCCAATTGTCCTGGAAGTCTCCCCAGGCGTTTGAGTGTGGCGCTCTGCTGGGCTGGACCAGCACGAGAGTTTGAAGTCAGAATAAGCCGGGTGGCTGCACCTGCTGGACAGTTGCGTTTTTTATTACCTTCTTACAAGTGTGCAATTGTTACAACAACCTGACAGGAGGAATTTGCTGCGCTAGAGACCTGATCGGGGTGCTGGACACTCAGACCGTTGATGCTCCCTGGTGAGCAACAGAGGTTATTTTGTACCGTCCGGAACATTGATTTGGCCGATTTATCCTGTAATTGGTCGGCTACGTCCACGGGTTAAATCTATCTGGGTGTCCCAAAGAAGCTGCCTACATCAGAGAGCCGGTGCCGGAGTTAACCGCACATTCTCAGGTGCTCCCGGGTGAATCGTGCTACGATTGGATCTGGCTGGAGAGGAGTGAATCTCATTAGCAGCGGTGACCCGGTGCTGCTGCCGGGGGCGCTGTTCCGCTTTTGGATGTCCTTTGGTGAGCGGTTAAAAATAATTGATCCTGCTCTGATGAGACAAGCACCAGGAAAGTAGCATGTGCCCGATTGGTCACGCCTGCTGGTGTATTGGCTGGAACAGCTGGGAAAGCTCGTAGCGGAGAAGCCGGTGCTGGGTCTGATTATTCACCCCCATACGCTCCCTGGTGAGCGGTAGAGTCAGGCAAAGTTCAAATTTACTTGCAAGAATCCCGACATCTCCATTAAAGGCAAGTGAGCAGGCACAAGGCTGTCTATTGGAAGCAAGGAGGACGCTATCCTGATTAAGGTAGTTTTGTACTTGTATGTCATGTTCTGTGGCTAATACCTGGTGTCGACCTGGAATTCAGTACTAACCTGTCAATTGGTGCTAATCGGTGCTACCGCTGAAAATTCAGGGAAGGGGTTTCTTTAAAAATCTAAGCCAATGTTACAGTGAGAGCCCATTTCTGCAAGACGGTCTGCAGTGGGTTAACTTTCCGATAACCATTCTCAGTGTCTCGGCTGTTGTGGCGGACATATTGAGGCAATCTTGCTCTACTGTGTTCACACCAGCCGTAGTGGTAACAAGACGTGAGACCAGTGTGGGGAAAGAAAGATAACACTACAATACATCAGTGAACTCCCATATTGGTCCCCTGTGCTTTCATAAGTAGGGGCTCCCTCACCTAAGAAAAGGCGGGGGAAAGGAAAAGAAGAGAGGGAGAAAAAGAAGAAAAGAAAAAGGGGAATTATATATATTTTGAATGTATTATGCCTGCTACAGTTGTTACTTAAATTGTTGTAAAATTGTCTCTCTCTGCTGTATAGTCCTGCTGTTAAAGGGATACTTATACTGAGTGATTTTGATATCTCAAATTACCTGCTTTCTTGCGCTGATAGTAATGAGCCAGTTACTTATGCCTGGGTGTTGAAACTTTGTTACCAGCTACAAGACAAACACATTTAGTTCTCAGCAGGAAAACGATTATTACATTGTGATTATATGTTGCTAGCCAGACAGGCATCTCTAGAATTTAACAGTGTTATTTAAACTAAGAAATGTGCTAAAACTATGCTCAAAGGTTTATCTGTTACTAGAGATTGTTTATATTAAAACCTCTGCTGAAGGGAGGTATATACATTTTAGGTTTGGAGGTCAATCCTAGTGGGGAATTTCTATCCCTACGGGGTCGCAAAGGTTTCAGTGTGTTTCTCTAGTCAAATAGTGTGTTCAGGAGTTAAATATTCCAGTTCAGGTAGCTGGTTTACCTTCGGATAATTGGTGGCGTTCTGTGGAGGGGGAATGATGGTGTTGTCAACAGTTATAGAGAGATGGGGGGTGGAGATTATAGAAGAAGGGGGGAGATAAGGAGCTCAGTTTTGGAGAGATTTAACTTAAGGTAGTGAGAGGACATCCACAAATAGATGTGAGAAAGACAGTTAATGACACGGGTTAGCAAGGAAAGAGATAGGTCTGGAGCAGAGATGTAGATTTGAGTGTCATCGGCATACAAATTATATTGAAACCCGTTGAACTTTATTAGGGAATCTAATGATGACGTGTAGATTGAGAAGAGAAGGGGACCAAGGACAGAGTTTTGCGGTACCCCAACAGAAAGTGATAACGGGGCAGAGGAAGCCCAGAGAAGTCTACACAAAAGGTACGGTTAGACAGGTAGGAAGAGAACCACAAGAAGGCTGTGTCACAAATGCCGAAGGATTTGAAGTGTTTGGAGCAAAAGAGGGTGGTCAACAGTATCAAAGGCTGCAGACAGATCAAGGAGGAAAAGCAGAGAGAAGTGGCCTTTGGATTTTGCTGTGAGTAAGTAGTTGGTAACCTTAACGATTGCTGTCTCCGTGGAGTGATAGAGGCGAAATCCAGATTGCAGTGGGTCAAGGAGGGAGAGTAATGTAAAGAAATGGGATAGGTGTACATGTACTAGCTTTTCAAGAGGCAAGAGGGAGTAGGGAAATTGGGCGGTAGTTGGATGGGGAGGTTGGATCGAGAGAAGGTTTTATGAGGATAGGTGTGGCCAGTGCATGTTTTAGAGATGAGGGAAATATACCAGTGCTGAGGGAGAGGTTGAAAATGTGTGTGAGTATAGGGGTAAGGGTAGAAGAAAGGGAGGGGAGTAGCTGTGAGGGGATGGGGTCGAGGGGACAGGTAGTGAGGTGAGAGCGCAGTATAAATGCAGAAACGTCTTCCTCAGTAACAAGAGTGAAAGAGCTAAATATTTGGCTATGTGGGTTTTGGTTAATTGCAAGCTTTTGAGGGGGGTGAGAGGCTGGAAGCATGTTGAGAGCGGATTTCATTTCTGATGGAATCGATTTTGTTATTGAAGTAGCTGGCAAAATCATTAGCTGACAGAAGGTGTGGGTGGGCGGAGAAGAGTGTTAAAAGTGAAGAACAGGTGTTTTGGGTTTGAAGAAAGAGTGGAGATAAAAGTAGAGAAGTAGTGTTGCTTATAAAGATTAAGGGCAGAGTAGTAGGAGTTCAAGATGAACTTGTAGTGAAGAAAGTCAGCTGAACTCCGAGATTTTCTCCAGTGCCTCTCAGCAGTACGGGAACATCTGCGTAGGTACCGTGTCAGAGGAGTATGCCAGGGCTGAGGGTGAGTGTGTGGTTTCCGAGCTATGGTAGGAGGTGCCAGATTGTCAAGGACCGATGTAAGTGTGGAATTATAGTGGCAGATAGATTGGTCAGGGCAGGAAAAGGAGGAGATGGATGAGAGGAGAGGTACGAGAGAACTAGCGAGCTGTTGCTGATTGTGACAGACCCTTCTGTCAGGACTGAAAGAGTTAACTGTGTTTAGCTTTAAGAATCTAATTTCTAAAGACAGGTTTTCTGGCCTCAGCTATTGTGTGCTATAATTACATTTAAGTAATAAACAGGCCATTGTTTAATCACCCTCAGAGAACAGACGCTAGGTGATAAGACAAGCCAAATGTGTTTAAGTTGTTATCTGCCTAAGTAAAGTATTTAAGTAATATAATTCTATTGTATCATGTCAAGGGCGCTTCTCCCTTTTATCTAATGTACAACATTCTTTCAACCCCCATCTGAGGGGGGGTCAAAAACCTGTATAAATCTGTGTGCTGCCTTCAAATAAAGTTGTCATTCTGTTTAAACCTGAAAACTGGCTGGTTTGTGAATTGCTGATTTCCTATGCAGGACATTGTTCATCTGGTATTAACCCTTGGTACACAGTTGGTACCGTAACATTGGTGGCAAGCGACGGAATGAACCTTATCGCCCAGAAGAGCAACTACACAAGCCAGTAACCTCAGGAAGAGGGGGATTATTACAATACTGACTAAGATGGAAAGAGTACCAGGGACAGAAGGAACCAATGGGCCCAGCATAGCAGACAGAACCCCCGCAGAAGCAAGCTTTGATCGGGCGGTTAAAATAAGACTGGCACATTATGGCCCCAACCCATCTGCGGAAATTATCGACCGGGTCATAGCCGCTGTGGAGGCCAACCTACTTCGCAAAAGCGGCGCTGCAGCAGCCCAAGTGGAAAAGAGAAAAGTAAATTTTGCAGCTTTTAAAAACTTCCTGGAAACAGAAGGAGAGATTGATGGGTACCTTGCGGATTTTGAGAGGCAATGTGCACTACACAAAGTACCCGCAGAGGACTGGGTCACGATATTATCCGGAAAATTATCCGGCCGGGCTAGTGAGGCTTTTCGGGCCATTCCAGATGAGGAAGTCGGGGATTATAATACTGTAAAAGAGGCTCTGCTCTCCAGGTATGCGGTTACACCGGAGGCATACCGGAGGCGGTTCAGAGACACTGTTAAATTAGCTGGTGATTCCTACCTTGAGTGGGCATGTAAGGTGCACCGCACAGCAGCTCACTGGATAGCGGGGTGCCAAGCCGTATCTGGGGAAGAGGTGCTGCAGCTATTCCTGTTGGAACACTGCTTCGACAAGTTACCCGCAGGAGTTCGAGAGTGGGTTCGGGACCGTAAACCCTCCACCCTGCATGAAGCGGCTCGCTTGGCAGATGAGTATACGGATGCCCGCAAACTGGACACTGCTACCACTAAGCCCCCTGCCAGAGTGGAGTACAGACCCCCAGTCACCCCAGCACCTGCCAGTTACCAACCCCCAGCGCACCGCTATACCACACGGTCTCGGGCCACGAACTACCCTCAGAGAGCCTGGTTCAATTCGCGGGGCTACTCACAACCTATTCGGTGCTTTGGATGTAAGCAACTAGGGCACAAAAGACCAGAGTGTCCCCTAAACGCAGCGAACCAAGCACAGTCCTGGAGAAGACCCGCTAGCAGAATCCCACGTAACCCTCAGCCTGCGGCCCGCTACGTAGAGGCGCAAGAATGCTGGGGCATCCTACATGAGGCAGACCTTGTGCAAGCTGCCCACCGGAATAACCGGCAACTGGTTAAAGTGAATGGGAAGGAGGTCAGTGGTCTACGGGATACTGGTGCTACCATGACCTTGCTTCGAAAGAACTTGGTGTCTGAGAAACAGCACACAGGAGACACTGTGGCTGTGAGGGTAGCAGGGGGCACTGTGTTCCGCCTGCCTGTTGCCAGGGTGCATTTGGATTGGGGAGGGGGCGCTAGACCTGTGAATGTGGGGGTCATGAAGGATTTACCAGCTGATGTTCTCCTTGGAAATACCTTGGTCCCCCTTGTTTCTGCCTATGCTCCCATGGGTCCCGCTGATGTTAACCCTGTGACTACCCGTGCTCAGATCCGTGCAGCAGAGACTGACCCCCCTGCTGCTAAGCCCCAGGACGCTGAGCTCAGTAAATCTCTATCCGCTATTGATATGTGGGAGTCACGTTACAATGCGCTGATGAAGGAGAAGAGTCACGTAGAGGATAAAATGGTCACGTTAAATAATCATGTAACAGTGCTAGCGGGAGAGAAGAGGAGTGCAGAGGAAAAAGCACGTTTAGAACAGGAATCTCTGCTAGACAAGCTGCACCGACAGACTGCAGAAAACACCAGCTTGAGAGTGGAACATGAAACATTAAGGACAAACTTAGTGACACTGGAGGAGAAGCTGACGCTGGCTCATAGGGAGGTGCAGCAACTCAAGGGCACCCTATGTCAGTATGAAGGGATTGTGGATACCTATAAAGAGCAGGTACAAAAACCACGTAAAGAAGCCGATGATATTTTGAAGGACTGTTTAGCCCTAGTCGGGGCACTGAAGAGGTTGAACCCTTATTTATACAGACAGGGATTCTCTCTCATAACGGGAATACAGATGGATTGTCCCAGCAAACTGACATGCCTACCACCCCTTAGTCCGGTCATCCCCAGGTTGACCCGCAAAAGGGTCAAGCCGGGTCTGCCGGAGTGTTCCACAAGGGGGGAGCTATGTGACAGACCCTTCTGTCAGGACTGAAAGAGTTAACTGTGTTTAGCTTTAAGAATCTAATTTCTAAAGACAGGTTTTCTGGCCTCAGCTATTGTGTGCTATAATTACATTTAAGTAATAAACAGGCCATTGTTTAATCACCCTCAGAGAACAGACGCTAGGTGATAAGACAAGCCAAATGTGTTTAAGTTGTTATCTGCCTAAGTAAAGTATTTAAGTAATATAATTCTATTGTATCATGTCAAGGGCGCTTCTCCCTTTTATCTAATGTACAACATTCTTTCAACCCCCATCTGAGGGGGGGTCAAAAACCTGTATAAATCTGTGTGCTGCCTTCAAATAAAGTTGTCATTCTGTTTAAACCTGAAAACTGGCTGGTTTGTGAATTGCTGATTTCCTATGCAGGACATTGTTCATCTGGTATTAACCCTTGGTACACAGTTGGTACCGTAACACTGATCTATTGACATAATGCTTCTGTGAAGTTTGGTGTGAGGGGTAGAAGGAGGGAGAGTTGTAGGGAGAGATGAGATGATGGTCAGAAAGAGGAAAAGGGGAGTTTGTGAGATTTGAGAGAGTGCATCGATAGCTAAAGATCAGATCAAGGGAGTGACCATCTTTCTGAGTGCTAAAGTCAGTCCATTGTGACAGACCGAAAGAGGAAGTAAGTTGCAGAAGCTGTTTTGCAGAGGAGGCAGTGGGATTGTCAAGTGGAGGTTGAAGTCACCAAGAATGAGAGCAGGGGTGTCTGAGAAAAGGAAATAAGGTAGCCAGACAGCAAAGTGATCTAGAAATTCATTTGAGGAGCCAGGGGGTTGGTATATGACTGCAACATGTATAGAGAGGGGAGAGAATAAGCAAATCATGTGGGTTTCGAATTTGGAAAATGTGAGGGAAGAGATGGGTTGTATTTCTTAAAATGTGCAATGAGAGGAAAGTAAAATATCTATACCACCTCCTTGTCTGTTACCAGACCTAGGAGTATGGCTGAAGTGGAGACCCTCGTGTGACAATGCAGCAGTGGATGCTGTGTCTAAAGGAGAGGGACAAGTTTCTGTGAGAGCCAGAAGGTTGAGGGAGCGGGCGATAAAGAGGGCATGGATAGAAGTGGGCTTGTTGCAACTAGAGCGAGAGTTCCAGAGTTCACAAGTGAAGGGGGGTAGTGGCTTTTATAGCTCCAGTTAAACTTAAATTAATCTCATTAAAAATGTGACCCATTATTCAGATAGAGCTCCTATTATACATTTTTTTCTGTTCTCTTGGTATCTTTATTTGAAAAAGCAGGAATCTAAGCTAAGGAGCCGGCCCATTTTTGGTTCAGAACCTTGGTAGCGCTTACTGATTGGTGGCTAAATGTAGGCAACAATCAGCAAGTGCTACCCAGGGTGCTAAACCAAAAATGGGCCAGCTCCTACGCTTAAATTCCTGCTTTTTCAAACAAAGATACCAAGAGAACAGAAAAAAATTATAATAGGAGTAAATTAGAAAGCTTAAAATTGCATGCTCTATCTGAATAATGAAAGAATGAAATCTGGGTTTAATATCCCTTTAAGTCTAATTTAATGATTACTGGAGAAGGATCTGAAAACAGTAAGGTTTTCACTGTGACAAAAATCAAATTGCGGAACTCATTACCTATGAAGGTAGTAAACTTTTAAAAAAGGTTTGGATACATTTCTTGCTAGTCAGTCCACAAAAAAGAAAGAGATTGCAGGCAGTACCAAAATTAGATAATTAGTGTAAAAATCCAAAATATTTTATTTAAACATGATTAAAAACTTATTTCAAAGAAAGGCACACTTTTACATTTCTGGCTAGAAACGGAATTCAGGGATACTTGTTGGTGTTAAATGGGTCACATTTTTAATGGGATTAATTTAAGTTTAACTGGAGCTTAAGATTTGTATATGTTGAACTTGACTTCTGTTTTTTTTTCAACCTCATATGTTACTATGTAGTTCTATTTATATTGTTTAATATGGAAAAAAAAACATTTATATTTGTTAAAAACAAATCTATACTTGAAAAATACGAGTATGAAAAATAAGTATATTCACAATAATCAGAGTTTTTACGCCTCCAAACATCATCCAAGTCCAATGAATCCTTCAAAGATTTAAAATACCTTTTTCATAATTTACTTTATGCATTGAAATTCTAAGTTTGTCATTTTTAAAAAAATAGTTTTCCTATCTAGCACTGTATTGGGAATTATATTATAATATCCAGCAATAATTAATTTGGTGTTAATAAAAGTAATTTATTTTTCAGATGATGCCACAATTTTCTATCTTGGATATTTGAGCCATATAGATTACAAATCACATATCTACCTTGAGAATTTGTAATGGGGTGGTTAATTTTATAATTGAGTCTCTTATGTAATAAAATAGCTACACCACATGTTGATTTTTTAAAAGATGATCTGATATTTTCTTTAACCCATCCACCTTTTAACTTTAGATGTTTTTTTTAAAGATAAATGGGTTTCCTGTAGACAGTCTATATTGATATTTAGCCTCTTAACCCGTTAACGACCACAACGTAATCTGTATGTCGCTGGTTGCGCTATTAAAAATTAATTCCCCATAGGAAGACTCTGTATGTCGCTGGTCCTTAAGGAGTTAAAATGATTTAATACCGCTTCTCTTTATGGGTTAATGAATTCCACCTATATTCCAACTAAGTAATTTAACCATAACTAATTGTTATTGTTTCTTCTAATTCTAAATGACCATACACCAATATAGAGGCTAAATTGGTATGAACTAATAAATTAACTATAGCTTTGTTGAAGCTCAAGAAATAACCAACATATAAAAATAGAATCCACTATTTCCAAATAAAAAAACAAACAAAATTAAAAATATTTGAATTTACAAGTCAAAGAACAAGTTTCTAAATTTTCAGTCAAATTTCTTCGATTTGGGAATAGATCTAGTAAATAGATTGCTCCACTAATAATAATTACTGCTCTTTGATTAAAAAAATAAATAATTCAAGATCCAGATGCTATTCTTAAAGCCTCTTCTAATTATTTTCAGGAATTATACACTTCACAAATTCAATCTTTAGACAGGCTATATTGATATGAAGCTTAACCCCTTAACGACCACGAGATAAGGGTTTCCATGGGTATATATTCAGAGTCCCGCCGCGAGCGGCATGACCACACTATTATACCCTCCCTCCTTCCTGCTGGCCACCGGAAATACTTTACAAGTTCAATCTAAAACAACTAGGCTGAAAAATTGGCCCCAACAAAAATTTCCAAAAATGTCACATCTACAAATAAAGGAATTAAATAAAAATATAGAAAAAAAAAGAATTGTTAAATGTAATTAAAAATCTTTAGAAATCGCTCCCGGCCTGACGGCCTCCCAGCAGAGTTTTATAAATTGATATCTCACAAAATATTATACTTCGCTATTTCAGAGCGGTTTATAACATCTAATATTATACTAATTTCTAAACCACATAAAGATAATATTCTGATAGAATCAAATAGAGCAATATCATTGGTAAATACAGATTATAAAATACTGATGAAACTGTTAGCAAATAGACTAAAATCAATTTTACCAGACATTGATAAAGATCAATCCAGTTTTATAGTTTGTAGATTTCCCACATACAATATTCAAAAATCAATCTGACCATTCCCCCTATCAAAGACCTTTCTGCTTTCTCTGGATGTGTAGAATGCCTTTGACAGTTTTGAGTGGGTGCATTTATTTCAGGCTCTGCAAGAGTTCAGTTTTGAAGGACCTTTTCATTCCTACATAAAAAAGATCTATATAACATCTAATGCTTATATCTTGCTGAGTGATATAATGTATTTACCTATTTCTTTGAAAAGAGGAACCAGACATGGATGCCCTTTATCCCCACTTCTTTTTAACATCACTCTGGAACCCTTGGCAATCTATTTAAGATAAATACTACCTGGTATACAGATATGGAAACCTCTCTAGCTTTCTTCTTGCATTCTGAGGGAAAATGTATTCCAACTTATTTAAAAAACACAATTTATGCTTACCTGATAAATGTATTTCTCTTGTGGTGTATCCAGTCCACGGATCATCCATTACTTGTGGGATATTCTCATTCCCAACAGGAAGTTGCAAGAGGACACCCACAGCAGAGCTGTAATATAGCTCCTCCCCTAACTGTCATAGCCAGTCATTCGACCAAAAACAAGCCGAGAAAGGAGGAACCATAGGGTGCAGTGGTTACTGTAGTTTAAATTTAAAAATTACCTGCCTTAAAATGACAGGGCGGGCCGTGGACTGGATACACCACAAGAGAAATAAATTTATCAGGTAAGCATAAATTGTGTTTTCTCTTGTAAGGTGTATCCAGTCCACGGATCATCCATTACTTGTGGGATACCAATACCAAAGCTAAAGTACACGGATGAAGGGAGGGACAAGGCAGGAACTTAAATGGAAGGAACGACCTTTCTCCCAAATATAGCCCCCGAAGAAGCAAAAGTATCAAATTTGTAAAATTTTGAAAAAATATGAAGCGAAGACCAAGTCGTCGCCTTGCAAATCTGATCAAAAGAAGCCTCATTTTTAAAGGCCCAAGTGGAAGCCACAGCTCTAGTGGAATGAGCTGTAATCCTTTCAGGAGGTTGCTGTCCAGAAGTCTCATAGGCTAAGCGGATTAAGCTTCTTAGTCAAAAAGAAAAAGAGGTTGCCGAAGCCTTTTGACCTCTCCTCTGTCCAGAGTAGACAACAAACAAAGCAGATGTTTGACGAAAATCTTTAGTAGCTTGTAAGTAAAACTTTAAAGCACGGACCACGTCCAAATTGTGTAACACAAGGATGGAACAACAATCTCTTGATTGATATTCTTGTTAGATACCACCTTAGGTAAGAACCCAGGTTTGGTACGCAGGACTACCTTATCCGTATGAAAAATCAGATAAAGAGAATCACATTGTAAGGCAGATAGCTCAGAGACTCTACGAGCCGAGGAAATAGCTACCAAAAAAAAGAACTTTCCAAGATAAAAGCTTGATATCTATGGAATGAAGAGGTTCAAACGGAACTCCTTGAAGAACCTTAAGAACCAAGTTTATGCTCCATGGTGGAGCAACAGGTTTAAACACAGGCTTGATTCTAACTAAAGCCTGACAAAATGCCTGAACGTTGGAACATCTGCCAGACGCTTAACTAGCTGACAATCCTTTTTCCAAACCTTCTTGGAGAAAAGATAATATCCTAGCAATCCTGACCTTACTCCATGAGTAACCCTTGGATTCACACCAATAAAGATATCTACGCCATACCTTATGGTAAATTTTCCTGGTGACAGGCTTTCGTGCCTGTCTTAAGGTATCAATAACTGACTCGGAGAAGCCACGCTTTGATAAAATCAAGCGTTCAATCTCCAGGCAGTCAGCCTCAGAGAAATTAGATTTGGATGGTTGAAAGGACCCTGAAGTAGAAGGTCCTGTTTCAGAGGCAGAGACCATGGTGGAAAGGATGACATGTCCACTAGATCTGCATACCAGGTCCTGCGTGGCCACGCAGGTGATATCAGAATCACTGATGCTCTCTCCTGCTTGATCTTGGCAATCAGTCGAGGGAGCAGAGGAAATGGTGGAAACACATAAGCCAGGTTGAAAGACCAGGGCGCTGCTAGAGCATCTATCAGTGTCGCCTTGGGATCCCTGGACCTGGATCCGTAACACGGAAGCTTGGCGTTCTGGTGAGACGCCATGAGATCCAGTTCTGGTTTGCCCCAACGATGAATCAGTTGTGCAAATGCCTCTGGATGGAGTTCCCACTCTCCCAGATGAAAAGTCTGACGACTTAGAAAATCCGCCTCCCAGTGCTCTACACCTGGGATATGGATAGCTGATAGGTGACAAGAGTGAATCTCTGCCCAGCGAATTATTTTTGAAACTTCTAACATCTCTAGGGAACTTCTCGTTCCCCCTTGATGGTTGATGTAAGCTACAGTCGTGATGTTGTCCGACTGAAATCTGATGTACCTCAGAGTTGCTAACTGAGGCCAAGCCTGAAGAGCCTTGAATATCGCTCTTAGTTCCAGAATATTTAATGGAAGGAGAGACTCCTCCTGAGTCCATGATCCCTGAGCCTTCAGGGAGTTCCAGACTGCACCCCAACCTAGAAGGCTGGCATCTGTCGTAACAATTGTCCAATCTGGCCTGCGAAAGGTCATACCTTTGGACAGATGGACCCGAGATAGCCACCAGAGAAGAGAATCCCTGGTCTCTTGGTCCAGATTCAGTTGAGGGGACAAATCTGTGTAATCCCCGCTCCACTGACTGAGCATGCATAGTTGCAGCAGTCTGAGATGTAAGCGTGCAAACGGCACTATGTCCACTGCCGCTACCATTAAGCTGATTACTTCCATACACTGAACCACCGAAGGGCGCGGAATGGAATGAAGAACCCGGCAGGAATTTAGAAGCTTTGATAACCTGGACTCCGTCAGGTGAATTTTCATTTCTACAGAATCTATCAGAGTCCCTAGAAAGGAAACTCTTGTGAGTGGGGATAGAGAACTCTTTTCCTCGTTCACTTTCCACCCATGCGACCACAGAAATGCCAGTACTACGTCCGTATGAGACTTGGCAATTTGGAAGTTTGACGCCTGTATCAGGATGTCGTCTAAATAAGGGGCTACTGCTATGCCCCGCGGCCTTAGGACCGCCATAAGTGACCCTAGAACCTTTGTAAAGATTCTTGGGGCTGTAGCTAATCCCAAGGGAAGAGCTACAACTGGTAATGCCTGTCTTAAAAGGCAAACCTGAGAAACCGATGATGATCTTTGTGTATCGGAATGTGAAGATAAGCATCCTTTAGATCCACTGTAGTCATATATTGACCCTCCTGGATCAGTGGTAGGATGGTACGAATAGTTTCCATCTTGAACGACAGAACTTTGAGGAATTTGTTTAAGATCTTTAGATCCAAAATTGGTCTGAAGGTTCCCTCTTTTTTGGGAACCACAAACAGATTTGAGTAAAAACCCTGTCCCTGTTCCTCCTTTGGAACTGGATGGATCACTCCCATAACTAGGAGGACTCGTACACAGTGTAAGAATGCCTCTCTCTTTATCTGGTGTGCAGATAATTGTGAAAGGTGAAATCTCCCTTTTGGGGGGGAAGCTTTGAAGTCCAGAAGATATCCCTGGGATATAATTTCCAACGCCCAGGGATCCTGAACATCTCTTGCCCATGCCTGGGCAAAGAGTGAAAGTCTGCCCCCTACTAGATCCGTTCCCGGATAGGGGGCCGTTCCTTCATGCTGTCTTAGAGTCAGCAGCAGGCTTTTTTACCTGCTTACCTTTTTTCCATGTCAGGTTTGGTCTCCAGACCGTCTTGGATTGAGAAAATTAGACTGTTTGGCCCTAGATTTGGACCTGTCCTGAGGAAGGGCATGACCTTTTCCTCCAGTGATATCAGCAATAATCTCCTTCAACCAGGCCCGAATAGGGTCTGCCCCTTGAAGGGAATGTTAAGTAGCTTAGATTTTGAAGTCACGTCAGCTGACCATGATCTAAGCCATAGCGCTCTGCGTGCCTGTATAGCAAAACCAGAATTCTTAGCCGTTAGTTTAGTCAAATGAACAATGGCATCAGAATAAAAGAATTGGCTAGCTTAAGTGCTCTAAGTTTGCCAAGTATGTCATCCAATGGAGTCGCTACCTGTAAAGCCTCTTCCAGAGACTCAAACCAGTACGCCGCAGCAGCAGTGACAGGGGCAATGCATGCAAGGGGCTGTAGGATAAAACCTTGTTGAATAAATATTTTCTTAAGGTAACCTCTAATTTTTTATCCATTGGATCTAAAAAAAAAAAAAAAGCACAACTGTCCTCGACAGGGATAGTAGTACGCTTTACTAGAGTAGAAACTGCTCCCTCCACCTTAGGGACTGTCTGCCATAAGTCCCATGTGGTGGCGTCTATTGGAAACATTTTTCTAAAAATAGGAGGGGAAGAGAACGGCACACCTGGTCTATCCCATTCCTTATTAATAATTTCTGTAAACCTTTTAGGTATTTGGAAAAACATCAGTACACACCGGCACTGCAAAGTATTTATCCAGTCTACACAATTTCTCTGGCACTGCAATGGTATCACAGTCATTCAGAGCAGCTAAAACCTCCCTAAGCAACACGCGGAGGTGTTCAAGCTTAAATTTAAATGTAGAAATATTAGAATCAGGTATCTTTCCTGAGTCATTAACATCACCCACTGACTGAAGCTCTCTTTCCTCAGCTTCTGCATATTGTGAGACAGTATCAGACATGGTTCTTAAAGCGTCAGTATGCTCTGCATTTTGTCTCACCCCAGAGCTATCTCGCTAACCTCTAAGTTCAGGTAGTCTGGCTAATACCGCTGACAGTGTATTATCCATGACTGCCGCCATGTCTTGTAAAGTAAACGCTATGGGCGCCCTAGATGTACTTGGCGCCATTTGAGCGTGAGTCCCTTAAGCGGGAGTCAAAGGGTCTGACACGTGGGGAAAGTTAGTCAGCATAACTTCCCCCTCGTCAGATTCCTCTGGTGATACATTTTTTAAAGACAGAAAATGGTCTTTATTGCATAAAATGAAATCAGTACATTTGGTACACATTCTAAGAGGGGGTTCCACCATGGCTTTTAAACATAATAAACAAGGAGTTTCTTCCATGTCAGACATGTTTATACAGAATAGCAATGAGACTAGCAAGCTTGGAAAACACTTTAAATCAAGTTAACAAGCAAATATAAAAAACGGTACTGTGCCTTTAAGAGAAACAAATTTTGTCAGAATTTGAAAAACAGTGAAAAAATGCAGTAAATCAAACGAAATTTTTACAGTGTGTATAATAGGCTAACAGAGCATTGCACCCACTTGCAAATGGATGATTAACCCCTTAGTTCAAAAAACGGATCAAAAAAACGAAATAGACGTTTTTTAACAGTCACAACCAACTGCCACAGCAAGCTGTGGCCCTACCTTCCCCAATAAACAACTTTGGAAAGTCTTTGGGCCCTTTAGAGATGTCCTATAGCATTCAGAGGGCCTTTGAGGGAAGCTGGATATCACAGTTTGTAATTTTAACTGCATCAACTGTAACTTTTATACTACAACAGTGGAAATTGTTTCTAGTCAAAATTTAAGCCAGCCATGTGGAAAAAACTAGGCCCCAATAAAGTTTTATCACCAAAGCATATATAAAAACGATTAAACATGCCAGCAAACGTTTTATATTGTAAATATCATAAGGGTATTCCCCCTGGGAGTAAGCATGATACCAGTCATTATTAAATCACTGTATTCAGGCTTAACTTACATTAATCCGGTATCAGCAGCATTTTCTAGTGTTTTCCATCTCTAGAAAAAATTATAACTGCACATACCTGATAGCAGAATAAACTGCACGCCATTCTCTCGCTGAAGTTTTACCTCATCTGTGTAATCCCCTCAGACATATGTGAGAATAGCAATGGATCTTAGTTACAACCTGCTAAGATCATAGAAACCTCAGGCAGATTCTTCTTCTATTTACTGCCTGAGATAAAATAGCACAACTCCGGTACTATTTAAAAATAACAAACTTTTGATTGAAGAAAATAAACTAGCTATATTTAACCACTCTCTCCTACAACGTCCTAGCTTGTTGAGAGTTGCAAGAGAATGACTGGCTATGACAGTTAGGGGAGGAGCTATATTACAGCTCTGCTGTGGGTGTCCTCTTGCAACTTCCTGTTGGGAATGAGAATATCCCACAAGTAATGGATGATCCGTGGACTGGATACACCTTACAAGAGAAATGATATGTTATTTGGGGATGTCTTGTTTGCGTGGAGAAAAACTTAATTTAAAATTTTCTGAATTTTTGCCCAGTGTTGGTAATTTTGATTTCCCTCCAGGCAAAGATAAAAAAAAATCTAAAACCGTAAAATCTAAAGGGGTGACTTGTCTTGGGGATTTATAAGTACTGGGTAGATAATACGTTTATGATCAAATTTGGTTTAAATTATACGAATAATAATATTTTAGCATATAACCAAACAATATCTCTCAATCTTTAAAGTTTCATCATCACATAGTGGAGGTAAACATCTTTTGAATAAGAATTCTTAACTTGTGCTTGAGGGAAACATAAAGTTGCTCCTCTATATAATGTGTCAAAACTAAATTTATGTTTTCACCCTAAACTTATGAGTATGAATGGTCTAAATTTCTACAATCTGAAATTATATTTAATTTATTTGTAAATAGTATTAAATTTGTAGCTAAAATTTCTATATCTATGAATTTCAGAGAATCACACCACAGATTGATTCATAGGGGCTGATTTATCAAGCTCCGTATGGAGCTTGATGCCCCTGTTTCTGCGCGAGCCTTCAGGCTTGCCAGAAACAGAAGTTATGAAGCAGCGGTCTAAAGACCGCTGCTTCATAACTTGTTCACCTGCTCTGAGGCCGTGGACAGAAATCAAGCCGATCTAATACAATCAGGTTGATTGACACCCCCTGCTAGCGGCCGATTGGCCGCGAATCTGCAGGGGGCGGCATTGCACCAGCAGTTCACAAGAACTGCTGGTGCAATGATAAATGCTGGCGTATGCTGTCGGCATTTATCGATGTGTAGCGGACATGATATACTACATCATATCATGTCCGCTCGCACCATGATAAATCTACCCCATAGTGACTACGTGACTCCAAGTAGATTATCCAGATGGAGATATAATATCCCAGATATTTTTTTAAATGTACTTTTCACCATCCGGATTTCTTACATTATATATGGAAATGCCCAAAGCTTGAACAGTTTTGGTTGCAGGTCTCATATTATATCTCAACAATATTAAATTCTAAGCTTAAACTGAACTTAACCAATATTTTATTATTTGATAATGTCAATATACACCGATATGCTAAATTTATAAATATGGTTATTTTAATAGCCAGAAACGTTATTTGCACTAAGGGTGCAACCCATCAGTAGCATATAGTTGAAGTGAAGAAGTGTTAAAGTACAGGGCTTACAAAGCAAAGTGTACCAGATGGTACAGTCCATTAGAGTTGTCAGCCAGGACAAGGTCATACACAGGAATAAGTGTGAATAGAATGCAGAAGGTCAGCAATGACCAATCAGTCCAGGACAATAGGCCAAGACAGGTCAATAGTAAGGCAAGATCAGGAAGGATTGGCAGACAAGTCAGGTCAAGTAATCTGGAAACGTTTTGCAAAAGAATTCCAACAGACTTTTACAGGATGTTCAAGAAGAGACCAATTAATTGCATGGGTTGTGATGTTGCCTTAAACAGCTATAAAACATAAAAATGATTGATAGTACATAAGCCAATCAGCACAAGGAATATCTTCCATGTCAAACAATCATATGAACAAGCAATGAATAAACACAAAAACTATGGAATGAAGCACACAAAATGGCAGTAACTGTGACTGTGAATAGAGTTACTGACAATAAAAGTACCACAAATAAGAGCAGTACAAAGAACAAAGCCATTAAAGGGAATATGAGAATTTAGCCTTAATTAGTAACAACAGGGTCACTGTATAGTGAAATTTTTATCACTATTAATTAAGATTCATACCCATTGAAAATCCAGATGTCAAACAATATCTTTAGAAGCATCTTATTAGCCAAGGGCCTAAATGAATAAGCAAATCACTCTGTATAGGATTTCATAAAATCTAATCTGTTTCTAAACTCAACCTATTCACACATTTATTTGCATACCTTTAACTTTTATAACCTCAGAGATACAAAAAACAAGCCCTGACATCAACAAAATGAGGTTAGTGGTTATTACTATAATGATCACTTGACAGATAAAAGGACATGGAGCCCCTCATTTAAATGATGGGGACCAATCTTTCAATGGAGAGGTCTTATTATAGATTTATATTAAAAAGGACAGTCTACACCAGAATTGTTGTGGTTTAAAAAGAAAGATAATCCCTTTATTACCCATTCCCCAGGTTTGCATAACCAACACAGTTATATTACTATAACTTTTACCTCTGTGATTACCTTGTATCTAAGCCTCTGCAGACTGCCCTCTTATTTCAGTTCTTTTTACAGACTTGCATTTTAGCAAGTGCAGGCACAGTTAGCTTTGTTTAACCCTTCCACGTCAGTATGCTATTGCTTTCAATTGGGTTGCTCCCTTCGCATGTGCAGTCATCGTGTACCAAATAAAAAATATCCGTCAGGACAAACTACCTCTGCGACTGCGCATGCGAGTAAGCAAATAGTCACAGAGGCATAGCTTGAGGACGTCAGAAAAAGCTACCCTATAACTCCACATGCGCTGTCTGAGGTTACAGTATTCCGAAGATATTTGTGATACAGATTTGGAATGCGGTGACGTCAAATAGCGCATGCACTGTGCTAGGGTAGCTTTTTCTGACGCGTGGCTTATTCTGACAGGACACCGCATTTATTCTTATGAAAGATCACCACACTTAGATCTGGATTTGCACAGATGTTAGTGTAGTGATCCTTCCCAAAGGATACAAATGCACATATCTAGACTGTCTGCTAATCATCTAATTGATCAATTGTCTTCTTTAGAGAGCATCTCTGCCCTCAATATTTTATTTATTAATTTTATTAAAAGTAAATGATTCCTGCTTGTATCACCCCTGCGTTTGAGAAATATATGAAGCAAATATGAGCTAAAATTGTTGGGGTGATGTTTTCAGATTCCCTGTGACTACTCACAAACTAAATTACACAACTAACAACATAGAAAGCCTAAATGTGTTTAAAGGTTTTCTTTTGACAAAATTCTTGTTTTTATAAACATCTCTTAAAGGGACACTGAACCCAAAATTTTTCTTTCAGATAGAGCAGGCAATTTTAAGCAACTTTCTAATGTACTCCTATTATCATTTTTTCTTTGTTCTCTTGCTATCTTTATTTGAAAAAGAAGGCACCTAAGCATTTTTTGGTTCAGTACTCTGGACAGCACCTGTTTATTGGCTGTTTAATTTATCCACCAATCAGCAAGAACAACCCAGGCTGTTCACCAAAAATGGGCCGACATCTAAACTTACATTCTTGCTTTTCAAATAAAGATACCAAGAGAATGAAGAATATTTGATAATAGGAGTAAACTGGAAAGTTGCTTGAAATTGCATGCTCTATCTGAATCACGAAAGAAAAAAAAAAATGGGTTCAGTGTCCCTTTAATTACTTTAGTTGAAACCAGTCCACCATGGAAACGTCAAGACTACTCGGAATAGTATAGTTTGTGTCCTCACTCTACAATTCAATTGACGGAAAAGCATATATTCTAGATTATAACCAGCTACAATGAAAAAGACTTTACAAAGTTTAAAGTGGGCGCCAAAAATACAAGATTATCTGGTAATCAATATAAATTAAAAGAAAGAAAAAACATACACACCCGAAGACACGTAGTATAGTACTGAGAAAGAATTACTGTTACAGCATATAGGAGATGATGCTTTTCTTCTCCTGTCCACTAGGTGTCTACTTTTTTTTCTGTGACCTTGCTAAAGTGCTCTGGTGTCCGCTCTGTTTGTGATTTGAACTCGTTGTAGGCGGATATAAAGCTGGAGCCGGGTGGCTGGAATAAGAATAATATCAGTGTTTGGGAAGTGTTCAGCGCTGGTGGCTGTGAGGAGCAGGAAGGGAGCGGGTGGGAGGCGGAAGGAAGAAGCGTTGGGGGCACGGGAGGCCTGCTCCGGAGATGCTTAGTGCTAACACTAGTTCTAGGCAGCTATTTACATTCTATATGGGTTTACATATTCACCACAGTACTACACCCCAGAGCACCGGCAGCAGTCTGTAATCACTCCTATATAATATACACAATTAATTTGCCCCTTGTACATTTTAACATAAAAGTTGATTCTTAATGCAGACAAGCACCAGTGTACCCGGTTCTCAAACGTATTTGTGTATTCGCTTTAATCCATCTCTAATGCACTATGAAGAGATCACTCCTACAATATACACAAGGCTCAATGCTTATACCGCCCCTGTGTGCTATTTCAGCATGCTGAGGGTTTATAACGATGTGCTTAGCTCTGTCTGTGCCCTATAATACACATGTAAGTTTGCGGTGTATGTAGTAAAGTTTGGAGTTCAAAATGGGTCTGTCAGTGCCATTGCGCAGACAGGCGCTGTGTATTTTTATACTGCTGTCCTTGATACACTTGTGTCCCGGCCTGGCTAGTGATTCCACTCAGCCCTCACACTCTGGACTCCTGAATCCGGATAGTGTACCTCCAGGCATTACACACTCTCCCGAGGATGACGTGGTCAACGGCCACTCTCATGTCGCTAATGGAAATGATAGTCACGGTGCAAAAGGCCACGGGAAGCGCAAATTATTCCCAGTACTGGATTTTGATTATGACCATGTTCAAGCACCATTTGAGATTGGCCTATGGATTCTACTGGCATGTCTGATGAAATTGGGTAAGTGCTGTGTTAGTCTACACTAGTTATTTTAGTTTATTTTAAAGGACACTGAGAAGAAAATGGGCTATACTGCCAATCTGTAGGGCTCTGTTTTTGTCAGAGAAGGATTTTACTTTCATACTCTGCAGGGTTTTCTCTGATGCAGAATGGGTTACTGTCCCTGTCTGCAGGGTTCTGTCTGATTGAGAGAATGGGGGTTACTGTCCCTGTCTGCAGGGTTCTCTCTGATGGGGAGAATGGGTTACTGTCCCTGTCTGCAGGGTTCTGTCTAATGGAGAGAATGGGTTACTGTCCCTGTCTGCAGGGTTCTGTCTGATGGAGAGAATGGGTTACTGTCCCTGTCTGCAGGGTTCTCTCTGATGGGGAGAATGGGTTACTGTCCCTGTCTTCAGGGTTCTGTCTGATGGAGAGAATGGGTTACTGTCCCTGTCTTCAGGGTTCTGTCTGATGGAGAGAATTGGTTACTGTCCCGTTCTGCAGGGTTCTCTCTCATGGGGAGAATGGGTTTACTGTCCTTGTCTGCAGGGTTCTCTCTGATGGGGAGAATGGGTTACTGTCCTTGTCTGTTGGGTTCTCTCTGATGGGGAGAATGGGTTACTGTCCTTGTCTGCAGGGTTCTCTCTGATGGGGAGAATGGGTTACTGTCCTTGTCTGCAGGGTTCTCTCTGATGGGGAGAATGGGTTACTGTCCCTGTCTGCAGGGTTCTCTCTGATGGGAGAATGGGTTACTGTCCCTGTCTGCAGGGTTCTCTCTGATGGAGAGAATGGGTTACTGTCCCTGTCTGCAGGGTTCTCTCTGATGGGGAGAATGGGTTTACTGTCCCTGTCTGCAGGGTTCTCTCTGATGGAGAAAATGGGTTACTGTCCCTGTCTGCAGGGTTCTCTCTAATGGGAAGAATGGGTTACTGTCCCTGTCGGCAGGGTTCTCTCTGATGAGGAGAATGGGTTACTGTCCCTGTCTGTAGGGTTCAATCTGATGGGGAGAATGGGTTACTGTCCCTGTCTGTAGGGTTCTCTCTGATGGGGAGAATGGGTTACTGTCCCTGTCTGTAGGGTTCTCTCTGATGGGGAGAATGGGTTACTGTCCCTGTCTGCAGGGTTCTCTCTGATGGGGAGAATTGGTTTACTGTCCCTGTCTGCAGGGTTCTCTCTGATGGGGAGAATGGGTTACTGTCCCTGTCTGTAGGGTTCTCTCTGATGGGGAGAATGGGTTACTGTCCCTGTCTGTAGGGTTCTCTCTGATGGGGAGAATGGGTTACTGTCCCTGTCTGTAGGGTTCTCTCTGATGGGGAGAATGGGTTACTGTCCTTGTCTGCAGGGTTCTCTCTGATGGGGAGAATGGGTTACTGTCCTTGTCTGCAGGGTTCTCTCTGATGGGGAGAATGGGTTACTGTCCTTGTCTGCAGGGTTCTCTCTGATGGGGAGAATGGGTTACTGTCCCTGTCTGCAGGGTTCTCTCTGATGGGGAGAATGGGTTACTGTCCCTGTCTGCAGGGTTCTCTCTGATGGGGAGAATGGGTTACTGTCCCTGTCTGCAGGGTTCTCTCTGATGGGGAGAATGGGTTACTGTCCCTGTCTGCAGGGTTCTCTCTGATGGGGAGAATGGGTTACTGTCCCTGTCTGCAGGGTTCTCTCTGATGGGGAGAATAGGTTACTGCCTGCAGGGTTCTCTCTGATGGGGAGAATGGGTTTACTGTCCCTGTCTGCAGGGTTCTCTCTGCTGGGGAGAATGGGTTTACTGTCCCTGTCTGCAGGGTTCTCTCTCATGGGATAGAAATTCTTTTTTGTTGATAATTGTTGCAGGAGAAAACAGTGTCACCCTCTACATCTTATGACTTGTGCGTGAGTTAATGTGGTTTATGGTAAAAATAATAACAATATGAAAAGTCACTTTGTTTTGAGCCATGATCTTCTCATAGTTTAAATTTAGTTAGTTTTAATTATTTGACTGTTCCGTATTGTATAATTTCTGAAACTGTTATGCATTCACCACCCTTTCAGTTAAAGGGACAGTCTACACCAGAATTTGTATTGTTTTAAAAGATAGACAATCCCTTTATTACCCATTCTCCAGTTTTGCATAACCAACACAGTTATAATAATATACTTTTTACCTCTGTGATTACCTTGTATCTAAGCATCTTCTGACAGCCCCCTGATCACATGACTTTGTATTTATTATCTATTAACTTGCATTTTAGCCAGTTAGTGCTGTGTTGTGCTTACTCCTAAATAACTCTACGGCGTGAACACAACATTATCTATATGGCCCACATGAACTAGCAGTCTCCTGTTGTGAAAAGCAAATAAAAAAACATGTGACGAGGCAGTCTGTAGTGGCTTAGAAACAGGAAGAAATTTAGAAGTTTACATGTTATAAAGCATATTAATCTAACAATGTTGGTTGTGCAAAGCTCAGGAATAGGTAGTAAAGGCATTATCTATCTTTTTAAACAATAACAATTTTAGTGTTGACTGTCCCTTTAAATAACCTTTTGCATTCTTTTTTTAAAATTTGATTGTGCACAAAATAAAATTTGGAATTAGCACATCACTTGCATGGTGTTAGTGGTGTTTTGGGGATAGAGTATTGACTGCCAATGTCTTAAAGAGACATTACACATTTTTTCTTTCATGATTCAGAGCAAACAACTTTCCAATTTCTATTATCAAATTTAGGGCTGCAACAACTAATCGGTAAGTTTGATCATAAAAATAGCTGTCAACAAATCTCATTATCAATTAGGTGGTCAGCGATTAGTTGGTCAGTTGCACAGCACCAGCTGCTTTAATCTGATGATCTACTGCAACTAAGATTGTGCAAAAAAAATTGAATTTATTTATTTTTTTAATCGTTTTTCTATCCGATTAATCGGACAATAATCATCCGATTAATCGGATAGAAAAAATAATAATAAATAAAAATGTTTGCACAATACCATGTGCAGGAGTTCATCGGATTGAAGCAGCTGGTGCTGTGCAATAACCAACTAATCGCTGACCACCTAATTGATAATGAGATTCTTTGACAACTATTTTTATGATCAATCTTGCCGATTAGTTGTTGCAGCCCTAATCAAATTTTTGTAATCTTGTTATCTTTTGTTGAAAACAGTAATGTAAACTCAGGGGTGTCCACGTTTCTGGAACTCTATATGGCAGCAGTTTTCCAAGAATGTTTATCATTTGCCAAAGCACTACTGTATATGGCAGCACTATTTCCTGCCATTTCGTTTTCCAGAATCAAATTTGATAATATAACTAAATTGGAAATTGTTTTAAAAATGGTATGCTCTGTCTGAATCAAAAGAATCAATGCAGCAGATTCATATTTTATAAATAATAGGGCCAAATGTGGCCTTTTCCCATGGTAGAATATACCAGACTTGGTATGGGGAAAAAATGCTCATTATTTACATTGATATATTACTTTAACATTACGCTAGTTTGATTTATTACAAAATGGAACAGCTGTTTTTGTTGCTGAATTCATTCTTGTTTAAAAGCAACACTCTATCTGTGCAAATCCAGATTTTAGTGTTTTGCTGTTGCACAAGAAAAAATTCGGCAACGAAAATATCAGGGCGTCACAAATAGTTGCCGCCTTTCCGCATTTAGATGTTTACAAAACCTCTGCATATCTCTATGGAACAGGTGTTTTCAGTGTCTATTCGTGATAACTTTTTTTTTTTTTTCTTTAAATATTTTTATTGAGATTTGAATTAAGGCATACAAACAGATATGTCAAGAACAAGGTATACATAGAAATCATTTCCATTTATGTTAACAAAGTCTAAGTAAGGCTTACAGAGCAAAGATATGACATTTTCTAGGAAAATTAGAAAGTAGGTTAAGCCTTCTACAAGATCTATATAGCCCACTTTTGGACCTGTCATTGCTAATGAAAAGAGCAAAGGAGCACACTCAAGGGTCTCAAATGATCTCGTTTTTTTATTGTTCATGATAACTTTTATATCAGTGTTTGGGTATAGCAATAAAACTATGCTATATTGTTATCTCGTTTAAATAGGTTTTTTGACATGTTAATCTAGTGTTATTTCGAATGTGGCTGTTTATTTCTTTTATTTTTATACTGGCAAAACCAGACAATTGTGAGGGATTAAACACATAGGGGCCGAATTATCAAGGTCCGAATGGAGCTTGATGCCCCTTTTTCCGCTCAAGCCTTTAGGCTTCCTGGAAACTGGTCCGCTGCCTGGGTCTGCAATCCGCCCAATCCTATACGATCGGGCTGATTGACACCCCCTGCTAGCGGCCTGAATCTGCAGGGAACAGCATTGCACAAGCAGTTCTGGTGAACTGCTTGTGCAATGTTAAATGCCGACAGCGTATGCCGGACAGACATTGATAAATTGGCCCCATAGTAAAGAATGAGGATTCATTTTAAATTAAAATGCTCTTTTAGCCCTTATATCTCTGCCATATATACTACTTTTAAATGCTGGGTATACTTTTTAGACCTTCACACTTTTATTACTTAGAGACGCCTATTACAGACCTTTGTATGTTTAACAGCCGTAAATTTATACATGGCCCTTAACACTTGTAAAATATTAATCTCTAGCTCTTAGGAAGTTGGCCATCACTGATATAGATGCTCATTCAACGTGTTTAAAACAGCAAATGCTACATTTGAATCACACTAGGTTATCAAGCTACTTATTTTAGTGAGTTGTGGTATCTAATATTCTAGACACAATCTAGGTGGTATCTTACTGGTCATTTTTAACCTGATTCTGCAGCATTATTTAGTTGGATTGTTTGTCCATCTTCCTAAACTACCAAATTAGGAATTTCTAGTCTGACATTCTTTTTCTTTGCCTGTGCCAATATTGGTTTTCTCATTCAAAATTATTTTTAACATAAGCTATTTAACCCCTTGTATTCCGGACAGGGTGTAACACATTGATTTTGCTATGGCAAGAATTGAACCTATTAAAGTGAATGTAATTTTGATGCTAAAGTGCCTGGTTTTTAAAAAATCGATTAAAAACAGAGGCAATTTAATTTATCAAAATTTACATTTCACTTGTTGTAAAAAAATACTTGCCTTTTAAGCTTGATAGCCGCTCCAACTTCCTCCGCCCATCGCAAAGCCTCTTCCTGGGTCTAAAATGAGGAATCCGGCTTCCTCCAATCACGGCTTCGAATCAGACACTGATTCTCCCGGGGAGGAAGCCGTGATTGGAGGATGACCGATCCATAATTTCTGACTTCGGAAATGGCTTGCGACGACCGGGGGAAGTTGGAGCGTCTGTCAAGATTAAAAGGTAAAAACCAAGCACTTTAGCATAAAAATTTACATTCACTTTAAGAAATGGTTGTTACATGTTTAACTACTCATTACTTATCTAAGGTGGACAAAGATAAGTCTCCACACATCTGATAAGAGAAACTTGGAAAAGATTCCCCCCCCCTCCCTAAAAAAAATGATATATTGTGACCAGTGGAGGCTCCTCCATAAGCGCACATGAAACCCCAGAGACAAAAGAAAAAACATTTTTTGTCTGAATAAATATAATTTTCCAATATATATTTATTAACTCAACCAAAAAAGGTCCAAACCAAACGCTGTTGGAGAAGAAAAAAAAGTCTTTTTTTTTTTTAAACCGCAAATGCGGGTAGAGTCTAGATGCCTGGCATAACCATTTACACGTATTCCTAAGTGCCTGCAGGACCACTCCAACCCAGCCCCTATCTTTTCCTAATCATACAGCTTTTGCTGTGCGAATGAGACGCAGACGTCACCACTCACTAGGTCATATGCAGACGGGCGATGAGGCTCCTCCTCGTCGGCGCAAAAACGCAGTGCGGGCTAGTCTTTGAGCTGTGAGGAGCTCCTTTAGTTAGCTGCAGACTAGTTGTTTGTTACTAGATTAGTTGTAAAAAGATTGTTTTTGGTTTAAAAAAAAAAAAAAAAAGACAGCAGTTACGGTAACTGCTGCAGACGGGCAGGAAACCTTTTTTGCATATTATTAGGTTTTACTTTTTAGTCAATCTGACTGCTATATTTACTTGCATAAGCAGCCACCCAGTTTGTTTGGCTTTGTCAGTTCTAGACTGACTGTGTGTTCTTTTATATATATGAAGACATGGTGGGAGAGATAGATATATATGGAATATATGTATGTGTATATATATATATATATATATATATATATATATATATTTTTTATATATACTGTAACTGTATATAATATATAGATTTTTATATATAATCGAACCCCCATTTGAAAAACCCACGAGCCTCCACTGATTGTGACATACCAAGTAAAACAAAGTGATGGTAAATTGATCTCTTCTAATGAAGATGTACTGTAACTTAATTTTTTTTAATCTAGCCGTGCCATTCTAATACCCCGCACACATTTTTAAATGAGTAATTAAAATGAAGATACTTATCTGCAAACCTACCTATACATTCTATATCGTCTTATCACCAATATATATAACTATTTTGTGGAAAATTAGAGCAGATTTATTAAAATTTCTCCTGCCCCTTCCTATTCCTTGTCTATTTTAGTGACAAATGGTGGTCCCACCATTTACTAGAACTTCAAACTATTTATATTACAACCTGGTTCTCTCATGACTTGGACAATACCGTCAAACAATCATTATAGTCTTTGGGCTATTACTCTTCTCTAATTCACTGGCTGGCAGAGCGCACCGCAATACACCCTTTCTGACAGCCAGTGGGTTAATCTTAGGAGCCAGAAATATATTTTGTAATCGGGGTCAGTATTATTTTTTAATTAGCTGTGCACTTAAATAGTTAGGAATTTTATAATCCAGGGTTTGTGGATTTTTCAACCCACAATCAATTCTGTATTGATCCCTTGGAGATTTGGTGCACCATTTTTATTATGGTATAATTGCAATTACCTCCATTATTGTCTACCGTATTAGAGAGATTTTTCTGAATGCTTTTTGTTCTTTCAGCTAAAAGTCCTTTTTCAGTTTTCCTGATAAAACTTCTTAAAGGGACACTCAATCAAAATTAAACTTTCATTATTCAGATAGAGCATGCCATTTTAAACAACTTTCCAATTTACTTCCATTAACTAAATGTGCACAGTCTTTTTATATTTAAACTTTTTTGAGTCACCAGCTCCTACTGAGCATGTGCAAGAATAAGTGTGTATGCATTTGTGAATGGCTGATGGCTGTCACATGGTACATGTATGCATTTGTGATTGGCTGATGGCTGTCACATGGTAAAGGGGGAGTGGAAAAAGACATAACTTTAAAATTGTCAGAAAAAAAATCTCCTACTCTTTTGAAGTTCAAACTAAGTGCTACCGCATTGTCTTGTTATCTTGCATTTGTTGATTATGCAAATCTATTGTGTTGACTGGTCCTTTAAGAGAATGGGACTAGCATAGACAAACAAAACACTTCACTGATAATGTAACATTCTTGTGGTATCTGTTTTGGAAGTCTTCAAAAATACAGATCCGTTGACACTGGAAAATGCACTTCTGCAGAATAGCCAAATGCTGTTAATGGAATGTGCAGTTTTTTTTTACATTTTTTTTATTAATATGTGTAGGACTAGTGTTTTTTTTGTTTTTGTATTCATATATCTATATTGTACTAAATCATAGACTGGCACTCAAATGTTTAATAACATTTTCTAGCTGGTTTATAAGATTAATGTAACAGTAAAAACGTATAAAAATAAAACGTATAAAAAATAAAAAAACAATTTTAATTGTTAAAGTGAAAGTAAAGGCTAGGATTTACTATTGAAACAAATGAAGGGCACTTTCATTCATGAAGTATAAGATACTTCATGTAGACAGCCCCTTTATTTGATTCAATCACTTGCTGCTCTTAGCTCCTACAGCAGAGCGCGGCTAAAAAATTTTTTGGCTAAGAGGTGACGTTTTCACCTCTTAGCCAATAGCAGTGCGGTAAATCCGGCTCTCATGGGCGCCAAGCCGGATTTACTGCACTGCTATTGGCTAAGAGGTGAAAACGTCACCTCTAAGCCAAAAAATTTTTTAGCCGTGGGCTGCTGTAGCAGCTAAAAACGGCGATCGATTTAATCAAATAAAGGGGCTTTCTACATGAAGTATCTTATACTTCATGAATGAAAGTGCCCTTTATTTGTTTCAATAGTAAATCCTAGCGTTTGTACAACGCTAGGGTTTACTTTCACTTTAAGTTACAGGGGGGGGGATAATGAAATTATATTAAACATTTTTTTTAACTACACTGAATTAAAGGGACATGAAACCCAATTTTTTTTTTCTTTAGGGGTTCAGATGAAGCATGGAATTTTAAATTACTTTCCAATGTATTTATACCATCTAATTTGTTCCGTTCTTTTGGTATCCTGTTTTGAAAAGCATATCTAAATAGGCTCAGGAGTTGCTGATTGGTGGTTGCACATGTATGCCTCATGTTATTTATTGTCTCACATAAGAGCAAAATAGATAATAGAAGTAAATTGGAAAGTTGTTTAAAATTGTTTTCTAAATCTTGAAAGAAAAAAAAATTGGGTTTCATGTCCCTTTTAAACATTTAATTGCAATCTCATACTATTTAATATCCCTTTAAAATGGCATGTCCTATCATAATTATGAAAGAAAAAAATGAATTTCATGTCCCTTTAATAGGAATGCCAACATACTTATCTGTTGTAGATTTAAAAATATTTAAAGAACAAACACCTGCACAAATAAAATGCTCTGTTATATGCAAGTAATATGCAGTGCAATTAATACATTCTTTGTGTTTAATCTAAGCAGAGGGACCTAACAGACAGCTGAAATCTGCTCCAGAGCAGTAATGCATTACTGGGCACTAGCTGAACACACATGGTGGGCCAATGATGAGAGGCATACATGTGTAACCTCCAATCGCCAGCTAGCGCCCAGTAATGCATTGTTGCTGATGGGAAAAAGTACATATGCTTTCAACCAAGGGTATCAAGAGAACAAAATTAAATTGTATGATATAAATTAATTTAAAAGTGTCTTAAAACTGTGTTCTATCTGAATCATGCAAATTCAATCTAATTTTATCATGTCCCCTAGATTTTTCTTTGCATAGATCTTTTGTAGATGATTCATTTATATAGCCCATCTGGGAGTGTTTTTGTAACAATGTATAGTTTTGCTTATTTTTAAATAACATTGTGCTGATGTTCAGACTCCTAACCAAGCCCTAAAGTATCAGATGTATACTGATGTATACAGACTCCTGCTGCTCTTTTTTGTGTAATCTGTCTTTTCATATGCAAGGGAGGGGGAGTGTCTACTCTTCCTAATTTCCCAGCCCCTTTCACTGGGTGTCCCAGCCTAACCTCAGCAACAGAGCTAAACTGAGAGCTTCTAAGTACATTTTTTAAAGGTTTTATACTGGATTTTTATATCGGTATCTGTGCATATTCTTCTTTATAGTAGTGTCTATTACATGCAGTTATATGAAAATTGGTGTATACTGTCCCTTTTAACAGCCTGTTTCCCATCACAGTGAGGAGTAATGGTGCCTCTGTATGTAATTGTTACATCAGAAGATCAGTTATTTAATTACCCCAATTCACTTCCCAGTGGTGTAGAGTCTTAAGGAAGAATGTTCTATATGCGTACAGCTGGTTGTATTAAATGTGTGTGTGAAAGTCAAAATTAAACTTTAACGTTTCAAAAAGAATCTGCAATTCTACAAAATGTTCAAATTAACTTCTGTTATCAGACTTGCTTTGTTCTATCAGTATCCTTTGTTGAAGTTTAGCTCCTGTCCATTCGAGCATACTAAGTTTGGTTGAGGAGAATGTGTGTGTGTGTTGAGAACTATATGGTATTAATGTTTGTAAGAATGTTCCACAGATGTGAAACACAATTTTTTCTTTCATGATTCAGATAGCACATACAATTTTAAGCAGCGTACCAATTTACTTCAATTATCAAATTTGCTTCTTTCTCCTGGTATCCTTTATTGAAGTTGATTGAATGCACTGTGATCTAGCTGAACACATTGGGTGAGCCAATGACAAGAGGCGAATATGTGCAGCCACCAATCATCAGCTAGCCCTCAGTAGTGCATTGCTGCTGATAAGCCTACCTAGGAATGCTTTTCAACAAAGGATGCCAACAGAACAAATTAGACAATAGAAATAAATTGGAACGTGTTTTTTAAAACTGCATGCTCTTTCTGAATCAGGAAAGAAAAAGGTGGGGTTTTATGTGCACACCCTTTTAAAAAAGAGCTACGTTGCAATAAAAAATACTAAGCGTCAAGAACAAAGTCAATTTGGGAATAGATGTTTTTTCTTTGAATTGCTTGCTCAGTCTGAATTCTGACTTTGATGTCCCTTGAAAGCATCCACATATTGTGTTATAAGTTGCATCATGGAAACTGTTGGAGTACTGGGAGGGAAAACATTAGCCCCATCGGGTGTGAATTTTCTACCTGGTTTTAGATTTTTGTAAGAGTTTTCTGTGTTTGGAGATAGTAGTGGATTGTGGTTCCCATTAATAGTTCAGTTTGGAAAGCAAAGCTGGTGAAAGACCATGATAGTTCTGACTGATCGTGACGATACCCTCCGCTAATCACTAATACCAGATACCCTACGCTAATCACTAATACCAGATACCGTCCGCTAATCACTAATACCAAATCGTTTTTTCAGGTTGTGAACCTCGTCAGTTATTATGTTGGATCTATCTTGGGTTGCCTGAGCAGATGATTACACTAGCTGCCTATTTGCGTAATTAGGTACTCGGTATCCTAATACATCATAATCTACTTCAGGGCTTGATAAATTCAGGGTGCGTGGTTGCTATGGCAACATTGAAAGCACCAGGCCTGCTACCCATGAAAGGCTGTCTGCTGGTATCACTCAGTGGGTCAGACCTGTTTAATGATAGTCTCTGAAGCCTCTCACACTTAGTGTCAGGTACAATTATTTCTCCTGCCCTGTTTCCACAGTTGCTTCCTCCTCTAATCTAATTCTTATTAGAATCCATGTGGGCAGGACCAGCACACATTGCCACAGCCTCACATAACCTATTCCACCATAATTTCTGCCCCCTAACAGAAGCTTATACAGAGTATTCTCTGTAAACTGTATATCCTGAGCCGTTGTTTTCTGTAGAAAAGGTATTATGGAAATGCTTTCTGTCATTATGCATTTGGGGAGGGGCTGCTGGAACCAATACTGCCACGATTACTGCTGCCATGACCACTGTGTCCTCTTTGCTACCAAACCCTGTGCCAAGCACTTATCAGCCAAGCCTAAAGGGTTTTGGACAGGAAGGCATCAGAGTGTATGACGGCTATTTAGTTGGATGTGCTGATATTCACTGCTATGAAATTTGCTGTTGTACTTTTACACTATGTAGATCTATAATGTGGGTTACATAGTTGTGTTTTGGGGAAACTCTCCTGTGGGATATGGTAATAAGTCAATAAATGTGTCCAAAAGCTTAGAAGCCAGAAATGTTGGTTGTCCATACAATTTTAAAACTTAATATAATTTAATAATATAAAACTTAAATAATTTGACCTTTTACGCAACCTAAAGCACACTTGGCAATCAAGAGTGAAGATTTAACTCCTTGATTAACTAGAATACCCCCCCCCCCCCCATGATTTAACCTTAAAGGGACAGCACACTGTAAAATTGTTTTTAGATTAATGTATTTTCAATGACTTGTTAAACCAGCTGCAGAGTATAAAATTTATGAGAAATTGCATTTTCAGGTTTATTTGTGTATATGAAGTAGCTGGTTTTGTGCTTTTTAAACCACAGCCTATTACAATGGGTTGAGCTTCAGGTAATATCATATGTCATTATGTTATCACTTTGTGTACACACACTTGCTTCCTTATATTTGTCTTGAAAACTAAAGCTCAATACAGGTTGAAACAATGGAAAATTATCATTTTGTTGCTTAACTATCCTGCACCCCACTGTGGGTGTAATTTCTTCTGCTGGCTGTGTTTACTTAAGTGCTTGACAAATGTGTTTAAAAATTAGGAGCCAGTAAGAATATTTAGGAGCTAAACAGTGGGATTTATATATAGATATATGAAGAATAACCCAAAAAGTTAGGAGCCAGGGGTTAAATTCTAGGAGCCAGTGACTCACAGGCTCCTGGGTTTGTCAAGCCCTGACTTAGGCTATTCAATAACTGAGACTCCAGTATCAAAACTTTCAGTATAGGTTGGGAAAACAACAGGCTAAATCAGCTATTTCAAAGGCCAAAATAGCGGTAAAGGAGCGACTTGTAAACAATTTAACACACTCCAGCAGGTAAAATGGATCATTGGGACCAATTTAAATGGGAGAACATTTTTGGGTGAACTGTCCCTTTAACACACATGAGCAACCAAAGTAATAAATCACTGCTGCAGGCACAGTTGTTGCAGCGATTTACTCCCTTGATTGCCTAAAACAATTTCACAGAATCCACTATAACAGTAAGTAGTATGAACACTGTAGGGGTTAGTTTGATTTCTATTTAACATATTCTTGGATCTTTTCCTCTTGTCTGATTGCAATAAGTGTGTTACAGCCTAAGGCGTTCAACATATTTTTGTTATACATTTTGTTGCTGTTGTTTTTTTTATATTCTTTGAGGTTTGAAACAGACACATATAGTACAAGTACACTATGCAGTTTTAACCTTTAATCTTTATTACAATAATATTTTTTAATTGTGCAGGTGAAAAATTAACCAGTATAACTGTAGTGTGTATATATAGCAATCACAAACTGAACCTCATTTGTTTTCCTTGTGTACTGAGATATATCCCCAACGATGAGAGATCTAATTATTCAAATATTAACAAATACCTCCAATTATATTAAATCTCATGGACTTCACATATTGTGTATTATAATGAATGTTTGTTTACATGGATATCCAGGGACTCTGATCCAGGGTGCCATTGCCTTATTTTGGGTGACAATAGAAAACTATGTGACCGTTAAAACCTTACAGTTGAAAGACCAAGTTGTAATGAGCAGCTGCAACACATAATATTCTGGACAATAGCTTAAAGGGACATTATACACTAGATTTTTTGTTTCATAAATGTTTTGTAGATGATCCATTTATATAGCCTATACAGCTTTTTTTTATTATTATTTTTTTTTATAAATGTATAGTTTTGCTTATTTTTAAATAACATTGCTCTGATTTTCAGACACCTAACCAAGCCCCAAAGTGTTAGGAGAATATTGATGTATACTTACTCCAGCTTGCTCCTGTTTGTTTAAAGAGTCTTTTCATATGCAGAGAAAGGGGGAGGGGGTGTATGCTATTTCCCACTTCTAGTGGGTGTTCCAGCTAATCTTTTTAACAGAGCTAAACTGGGAGCTTCTAAGTAAGTTTTTAAACAGTTTTCTACTGGAATTTTAGATCAGCATCTGTGCATACTGTTCTTTATAGTAGTGTCTATTACATGCAGTTAAAGGGACAGTCTACAATAGAATTGATAATGTTTTAAAAGATAGATAATCCCTTTATTACCCATTCCCCAGTTTTGCATATCCAACACAGTTAGATTTATATACTTTTTACCTCTGTGATTACCTTGTATCTAAGAACATTCTGACAGCCCCCTGATCACATGACTGTGACTATTTACTAGCTATTGACTTCAATTTAGCATTGTGTTGTGCTAAATCTTAAATAACTTTCTGTGCCTGAACGCAACGTTATCTATATGGTCCACGTGTACTATCAAGTCTTTTGTTGTGAAAAACTATTTAAAAAGCATGTGATTAGAAGCAGCTCTCAATGGCTTATATATTAGCATATGAACCTACCTTAGTTTAAACTAAGAATACCAAGGAAAAAAAGCAAATTTGATGATAAAAGTAAATTTGAAAGTTGATTAAAATTACATGTCCTATATGAATATTGAAAATTTAATTTTGACTAGACTGTCCCTTTAAATGAAAATTGGTGTATACTGCCCCTTTAACTACTGACAGGAATTCCATAACACTGTGCTACTAGCTACACATATGCTTGGAGTGAGAAAAAGCTTAACATAGCTACCATAACAAAGCGTACAGAAGTAGTTTCTTTATCTGTTGTCTTCCTCTTGTGTTATGCTAAAAGAGCCCTGTCATCAATGTAAAGAGAAAGCACTTAAGGGTACTTAAAGGACCAATCAACACAGTAGATTTGCATAATCAACAAATGCAAATAACAAGACAATGCAATAGCACTTAGTCTGAACTTCAAATGAGTAGTAGATTTTTTTTAAAAGTTATGTCTTTTTCCACTCCCCCTGTACCATGTGACAGCCATCAGCCAATCACAAATGCATACACATACCATGTGACAGCCATCAGCCATTCACAAATGCATACACACTTATTCTTGCACATGCTCAGTAGGAGCTGGTGACTCAAAAAGTTTAAATATAAAAAGACTGTGCACATTTTGTTAATGGAAGTAAATTGGAAAGTTGTTTAAAATGGCATGGTCTATCTGAATCATGACAGTTTAATTTTGATTGAGTGTCCCTTTAATAGAAATATATGCAGCTAACAGCTATGGAAATGATTAAACCAGGACTCAAGAAATGTGTTCAAAATCCAGGCTCACAGACACTGTGCTGTAGGCATTATGCTCTCCATCCTCTAGGTAGGAGAAGTGGGAAATTTGACTGGAGAAGTAGGTAAAATAGATACAGGGCATTGACATTTTTTAACATATAATATTAAACAGTTGATAAGGAATTATATTTTAAGTTTTAATATCAGTTTAATCAAAACCTTAAAGGGATAGAAAAGTTAACCCAAGGTATTTTTGCAATATATTTCAGTTAGCAAAATGCTTCTAGTAAAAGTTGTTAGTTTTTCTGTGGCATACACACATATGCCATGTGAGCCCAAGTACCAGTATTGAAACACTACAGTACCTCTTGAGTCAGCTGTGGCTTGTATGACACAAATTAAGTCTTCATATGCACAATACACGCTACTCCCCAGCTCCCTGAGCTTGAATACTCGTGCACAGGCCCTCACAACACATGTGCTTATGCTGCTGACCAACTGTAATAACTTATGCTAATGTTTAATGGAAGTATATTGCAAGAATACTTCTTTTTAAAATAGAAATGCACCCATATATATTTTAATTTTGACTTTTCTATCCCTTTAAGCCCAAGATATTTTTTCCCTGCCTTTATCAGAGAACTTGAGCTCTGGCATAAACATAACCTTTTCACCATTTTGATATGTTAATATGACTCTTTTGTGTGAGTGTATAAAAAATATATATATCAACGGTAGTTGACACTGACTCATTATTGTGCAAGGAAATACCTGTAAATTATTACACAGAGTAAACAATGCATGTACTGGCCCAAAATAATACAACCTACACCCTATGAGGTGGTATCTGTGTGAGTGTACTGTTAAACAGGTTTTCTATGTGACCATTCTACTACACGATGAGGCCTTGTTCCATCAGAGCTTAGAAAAATCTGCTACACTGAAGGAAATATTATAGTAGTATCTATGGGTGTATTGTGGTTAAAGGAATACTTAACCCAATTTTTTTCTTTAACGATTTAGATCAGTGATTTTTAACCTTTTTTTTGCCGTGGCACACTTTTTTACATTAAAAAAGTCCTGTGGCACACCACCATCCCAACATTTAAAAAAAAATGACACATTGTAGCCTAATACAGCATATATATATACATACACATACACACAAACACACACATACTGTATGTATTGTGCTGTTATGCCATGCCTCCTACAAACTACCCCTGCACTGGGAGTAAAAAACAAGCAAAGCTTAAAAAATATGTCACACTGTTGTCAGTCTGCCGCGGCACACTGGTTGAAAAACACTGATTTAGATTATCAATTATCATTTTTAATTCGTTCTCTTGCTATCTTTATTTAAAAAAGCAGGAATGTAAAGCATATAAGCCAGCCCATTTTTGGTTCAGAACCTGGGTTATGTTTGGTTATTGGTTGACTGAATGTAGCCGCCAATAAGCAAGCGGTATCCAGGGTGCTGAACCTAAAATGGGCTGGCTCCTAAGCTTTACATTCCTGCTTTTTAAATAAAGATAGCAAGCGAACTAAGAAATCTTGATAATAGGAGTAAATTAGAAATTTGCTTAAAATTGTGTACTCTATCTGAATCACAAAAGAAAAACATTGTGTTTTGTATCCTTTTTTAAATTAGTGTGTTTTTAATAAAACATGTTGCATTGTAATTTTAGAAGATGGCTAATAAAACTCTAGCAGCTTAACAGGACATAAAATACATTGAGAGGGCAATATAAAATGATAACTCATGTATATATAAAAAAAAACTCTAAAATATACTTTCATAATTTACTGTATCCACTTTTCCTGTAATTCCATTCTGAAATTGGGAGCTTTTCAGTTCCTGTTAGAAATGGAAGTGCAGAACACTGTTATATTCCAAACAACCATTGGCTGCGCACTCTAGTGACCTATTTATAACGGTCCCTAATCGGCCACAGCAGAGAAAGTAACCTAAGTTACAACATCGCAGCTCTCATTGTTTTATAGACACTAAATCTTTACACTTTTGCCACTATTTAAACAACTAATGAAACTTTTAAATATATATCTACACATTATTCTCAGACTAATCTTCTCTTTGAATGCGTCATTCTGTCTATCATTTATTTAGTGTTCCTGGCTCTTTTTTGAATTCTGCATATCTATACATTTATTCATTCAAAAATAAATAAGAAAAACATCAAGGTTGCTGCTTAATGGCGAATTTCTAAAATTGCTATAAATTTGTATTAACACACAATTTTTGGGCTTTTGTTTATCTTTGGAAAAAATTAGCATAACAGCATGGTGTAAAAAGTTTAACAATATATTAACATTGTGTTTGCTGCAAGTGTTTTTCAGTGCTTAAACTTCCCCCATCAGTTGCCTTATTTTATGCAGTCAGTCCGGACCTGTTGGTGAAGTAGATTTGCCACTGTCATTTCATGAGCAAGACTGTTTTGCAGTTCCTTATCAAATTCCCCTCCTGAGGCCAATTAGTGACATATGTAGCAAGATTAAGCTGCAGTCTATAGTTTAATTTCTCTGCATTTTGAAAAAATACAATTATATATATATATAGTGTGTGTATAATAATAATAATAAAACAATATACAGTATAATAAATAAATATATATATATATATATATATATGTACATATACAGGTGGAAGACGTAGAAAACCATTTATCCAAACTGCTTTAGATCGGAAAATGTTTGGATTTTAGAATATTTGCATTTTTAAAATGGGACAGTAAAGAGTGGGGATAGAACTAAACGAAATCTTGTCATTTTGGCAATATTTACATGTCATAATACTGCTTGTACATGTAACCTAAAGGTCATTTTATATAATTGTTTAATACTTTTGTATACATAGTACCCTCAAAAATAATGTACATACTGTAATCAGGTGATATTTGTTTATCTATCTATATCTATATCTATATCTATATATATATATATATATATATATATATATATATATATATATATATACACACACACACATGTATATGCAGTGTATATATATATGTGTGTGTGTGTGTATATATATATATATATATATATATATATATATATATATATATATACATACACACACACACACACACACATAGTGCAAGCGGAAATGATGCAATGTAGCGTATCATGTCCGCTGCACATCAATAAATGCCGACAGCATACGCTGTCAGCATTTATCATTGCACCAGCAGTTCTTGTGAACTGCTGGTGCGATGCCGCCCCCTGCAGATTTGCGGCCATTCGGCCGCTAGCAGGGGGGTGTCAATTAACCCGATCGTATTGATAAATCGGCCCCTCAAAGTTTGTGTCTGCCTCTAATGTAAACTGCATAAAAAAAGCTTCTGAAAAATTATACTGAAACTTTTAGATGCAACACATGACTGATTTTATTGATTGCAGCAAAGAGTAGCTAAACCCGAGAGGCTTTTCAAGGGGTCAGTCCCTTGACTGCAAAACAATACAAATTTTGCAGAGAGTATGGCATGCTGAAATGTAGTTGGTGTCTGTAGGGTAATATAGATATTTGCCACTTACTGGAATGTCAAATGGAGTAAGCCTTTGCTTCTAGGAAGTGGCAGGGTGTGTGCACAGACCTGTAAAGTATCAGATAAGCGGCAGTGCTCTTTCATTACACACCCATTTACTCACTTAATCACATGCTCTTGTATTATCAGCAAAATCCTTAATGAGAGCCACAAGTGAGTCACTGAATCTCAGCCAAGTTAATTGTACCTCTCTGCTGTGGTTGTGAATTTATTATGCCTCTCTACCGCAACTGTTCTTACCTTTTTTGTTTACCATAAATCTCTTAGATACACATAAAGATCCTACAAACGGCACTGTGTCGCCATAGTAGCATCCACATCTCTGCCATTCCGTAATGACCCTGCACACATCTTCATTGTACCGTACAAATAACTGCTATTCATGTACAACCATTGCTCTTGTCTTTATAACTGCACTCCCTTTGTACTCTTTTTTTTGTTTTTTGTTTTTTGTTGTTGTATCCCCCTACACACAGCACTATCACTGCAATTCAATGTATCTCAGCCATTTGTGTAGCCCCTACACACCACCTTGCGTCACTACTGGTTATATACCACCCTACACATAGCACTATAATGACACCTGCCTATATTGTAGCCCCCTACACACAGCACTTTCCACTACACCCCCTTCTGTGTCCTCCACAGAAAATGTTGCCAGGCAGGTGGTGTTATGCAGTAACCAGATGGTGGCAGGATACTTTGCAATATTATACCATTTTCTGTTATTTGTTAATGTTACTTAAGATAGCCAAAGCACACATTAATTGCATTATTTAATGAGAATTTGTACAACAAACATTAAAAAAAGCTACTTTTAGCTTTATATTGGCTTGGTGGTGTGCCCATTAAAGGAATAGTCTAGTCAACATTAAACTTTCATGATTCAGATAGCGCATGCAATTTTAATCAACTTTCTAATTTACTCCTATTATCAAATTTTCTTCGTTCTCTTGGTATCTTTATTTGAATGCAAGCTTAGGGGCCGGCCCATTTTTGGTTCAGAACCTGAGTACCGCTTGCTGATTGGTGGTTACAATTGGACATCAATCAGAAAGTTCTACCCAGGTGCTAAACCAAAAATGGGCCGGATCCTATGCTTACATTCTTGCTTTTTCAAATAAAGACACCAAGAGAACAAAGATAATTTGATAATATGAGTAAACTAGAAAGTTGCTTAAAATTGCATGCTCTTTCAGATCTGAATCATAAAAATTTAATTTTGACTAGACTATTCCTTTAAGTCCTGGGGAGAACACAGCTAATCTCATCTGTTTGTATATTTATCGTACATGCAGCAGTATCCCTAAATATCCTTTTTTTTTTTTTTTTGTGGCAATACACTGTGCTTACATTTTCCACTGCCGCTTGCAATATTATTCTACAGTTGCTGTGCAACAGCATCTGCCTTATAAATAGCTGGTCTCCCTTAGAAAAACTAGTTATAGACTGAAGCAACCATTCTCTTTGTCACTGACAGTTTAGCGTGTGCTTAGTGCAGTGGGTAATGTATTTGTGACGAGTTGCTTTGTCATTTTCAAGGTGACTTTTGTAATATTGTGCCAGAGAGCCTTGTATAGTACAGCAGTGTAACCTCTTCCATTTCAGAGCTCTGCCTTAGGAACAGTGAAACACTTTCCCTGCCAATGAGACTCACAATGTAACTTTCCTTGACTAAACCCTCTGACCCTTTCCTGGCACAGATATAGGGAACCAGTCCTGTATTGTGCTAGTGTAACTCCTTTATTGCCACAGGGCCCTGCGGACTGGCAACTTTACATAAATGTTACCTGAGATATCTGATTACCAAATACTAGAGATTTATGATCACTTTGTGAAACACATCTATATATGGAAAATTCTACTTGTACTATATTATTTTGTACAAACACAACCATGTTTAATGGCACATTAAAGGGACACTGAACCCAAATTTTTTCTTTTGTGATTCATGCAATTTTAAGCAACTTTCTAATTTACTTCTATTGTCAAATTTTCTTCCTTCTCTTGGTATCTTTATTTGAAATGCAAGAATGTAAGTTTAGATGCCGGCCCATGTTTGGTGAATAACCTGGGTTATTCTTGCTGATTGGTGGATAAATTCACCCACCAATAAAAAAGTGCTGTCCAGAGTCCTGAAACAAACAAAAAAAAGCTTAGATGCCTTTTTCAAATAAAGATAGCAAGTGAATTAAGAAAAATTGATAATAGAAGTAAATTAGAAAGTTGCTTAAAATTGCAAGCTCTATCTGAATCACGAAAGAAAAAAATTGGGTTCAGTGTCCCTTTAAACTCAAAATATAATTCACACCATATTTGATTTTAAATAATAAAAATGAAATGCTGCTTTATGTGCTAATTTTTTGCTTGCTTTTGCTGTGCATATTGGGCTTTGTTGCACACTTTCTAGAGCAGATTTTTTTTTTTTCTTTCAATTAGGGTCCTCCGGGCACACTAATCAGCCAAAATTTCATGATATCTGAAATGAGCACAGGTGAAATTGTCAGCTTAACAGTAACGATTGTTACTCATCAGCTCTCACACATCGGTTAATAATTTCCATTTGCTCTAGTTCACATATCAAAAAAACAGAATTTATGTTTACCTGATAAATTACTTTCTCCAACGGTGTGTCCGGTCCACGGCGTCATCCTTACTTGTGGGATATTCTCTTCCCCAACAGGAAATGGCAAAGAGCCCAGCAAAGCTGGTCACATGATCCCTCCTAGGCTCCGCCTTCCCCAGTCATTCGACCGACGTAAAGGAGGAATATTTGCATAGGAGAAACCATATGATACCGTGGTGACTGTAGTTAAAGAAAATAAATTATCAGACCTGATTAAAAAACCAGGGCGGGCCGTGGACCGGACACACCGTTGGAGAAAGTAATTTATCAGGTAAACATAAATTCTGTTTTCTCCAACATAGGTGTGTCCGGTCCACGGCGTCATCCTTACTTGTGGGAACCAATACCAAAGCTTTAGGACACGGATGAAGGGAGGGAGCAAATCAGGTCACCTAGATGGAAGGCACCACGGCTTGCAAAACCTTTCTCCCAAAAATAGCCTCAGAAGAAGCAAAAGTATCAAACTTGTAAAATTTAGTAAAAGTGTGCAGTGAAGACCAAGTCGCTGCCTTACATATCTGATCAACAGAAGCCTCGTTCTTGAAGGCCCATGTGGAAGCCACAGCCCTAGTGGAATGAGCTGTGATTCTTTCAGGAGGCTGCCGTCCGGCAGTCTCGTAAGCCAATCTGATGATGCTTTTAATCCAAAAAGAGAGAGAGGTAGAAGTTGCTTTTTGACCTCTCCTTTTACCAGAATAAACAACAAACAAGGAAGATGTTTGTCTAAAATCCTTTGTAGCATCTAAATAGAATTTTAGAGCACGAACAACATCCAAATTGTGCAACAAACGTTCCTTCTTTGAAACTGGATTCGGACACAAAGAAGGCACGACTATCTCCTGGTTAATGTTTTTGTTAGAAACAACTTTCGGAAGAAAACCAGGTTTAGTACGTAAAACCACCTTATCTGCATGGAACACCAGATAAGGAGGAGAACACTGCAGAGCAGATAATTCTGAAACTCTTCTAGCAGAAGAAATTGCAACCAAAAACAAAACTTTCCAAGATAATAACTTAATATCAACGGAATGTAAGGGTTCAAACGGAACCCCCTGAAGAACTGAAAGAACTAAATTGAGACTCCAAGGAGGAGTCAAAGGTTTGTAAACAGGCTTGATTCTAACCAGAGCCTGAACAAAGGCTTGAACATCTGGCACAGCTGCCAGTTTTTTGTGAAGTAACACAGACAAGGCAGAAATCTGTCCCTTCAAGGAACTAGCAGATAATCCTTTCTCCAAACCTTCTTGAAGGAAGGATAGAATCTTAGGAATTTTTACCTTGTCCCAAGGGAATCCTTTAGATTCACACCAACAGATATATTTTTTCCATATTTTGTGGTAAATTTTTCTAGTTACAGGCTTTCTGGCCTGAACAAGAGTATCAATGACAGAATCTGAGAACCCTCGCTTTGATAAGATCAAGCGTTCAATCTCCAAGCAGTCAGTTGGAGTGAGACCAGATTCGGATGTTCGAACGGACCTTGAACAAGAAGGTCTCGTCTCAAAGGTAGCTTCCATGGTGGAGCCGATGACATATTCACCAGGTCTGCATACCAAGTCCTGCGTGGCCACGCAGGAGCTATCAAGATCACCGATGCTCTCTCCTGATTGATCCTGGCTACCAGCCTGGGGATGAGAGGAAACGGCGGGAATACATAAGCTAGTTTGAAGGTCCAAGGTGCTACTAGTGCATCTACTAGAGTCGCCTTGGGATCCCTGGATCTGGACCCGTAGCAAGGAACCTTGAAGTTCTGACGAGAGGCCATCAGATCCATGTCTGGAATGCCCCACAATTGAGTGATTTGGGCAAAGATTTCCGGATGGAGTTCCCACTCCCCCGGATGAAATGTCTGACGACTCAGAAAATCCGCTTCCCAATTTTCCACTCCTGGGATGTGGATTGCAGACAAGTGGCAGGAGTGAGTCTCCGCCCATTGAATGATTTTGGTCACTTCTTCCATCGCCAGGGAACTCCTTGTTCCCCCCTGATGGTTGATGTACGCAACAGTCGTCATGTTGTCTGATTGAAACCGTATGAACTTGGCCTTTGCTAGCTGAGGCCAAGCCTTGAGAGCATTGAGTATCGCTCTCAGTTCCAGAATATTTATCGGTAGAAGAGATTCTTCCCGAGACCAAAGACCCTGAGCTTTCAGGGGTCCCCAGACCGCGCCCCAGCCCACCAGACTGGCGTCGGTCGTGACAATGACCCACTCTGGTCTGCGGAAGCTCATCCCCTGTGACAGGTTGTCCAGGGACAGCCACCAACGGAGTGAATCTCTGGTCCTCTGATTTACTTGTATCGTCGGAGACAAGTCTGTATAGTCCCCATTCCACTGACTGAGCATGCACAGTTGTAATGGTCTTAGATGAATGCGCGCAAAAGGAACTATGTCTATTGCCGCTACCATCAAACCTATTACTTCCATGCACTGCGCTATGGAAGGAAGAGGAACAGAATGAAGTATTTGACAAGAGTTCAGAAGTTTTGATTTTCTGGCCTCTGTCAGAAAAATCCTCATTTCTAAGGAGTCTATTATTGTTCCCAAGAAGGGAACCCTTGTTGACGGAGACAGAGAACTTTTTTCTACGTTCACTTTCCACCCGTGAGATCTGAGAAAGGCCAGGACAATGTCCGTGTGAGCCTTTGCTTGAGGAAGGGACGACGCTTGAATCAGAATGTCGTCCAAGTAAGGTACTACTGCAATGCCCCTTGGTCTTAGCACCGCTAGAAGGGACCCTAGTACCTTTGTGAAAATCCTTGGAGCAGTGGCTAATCCGAACGGAAGTGCCACAAACTGGTAATGCTTGTCCAGGAATGCGAACCTTAGGAACCGATGATGTTCCTTGTGGATAGGAATATGTAGATACGCATCCTTTAAATCCACCGTGGTCATGAATTGACCTTCCTGGATGAAAGGAAGAATAGTTCGAATGGTTTCCATTTTGAACGATGGAACCTTGAGAAACTTGTTTAGGATCTTGAGATCTAAGATTGGTCTGAATGTTCCCTCTTTTTTGGGAACTACGAACAGATTGGAGTAGAACCCCATCCCTTGTTCTCCTAATGGAACAGGATGAATCACTCCCATTTTTAACAGGTCTTCTACACAATGTAAGAATGCCTGTTTTTTTATGTGGTCTGAAGACAATTGAGACCTGTGGAACCTCCCCCTTGGGGGAAGCCCCTTGAATTCCAGAAGATAACCTTGGGAGACTATTTCTAGCGCCCAAGGATCCAGAACATCTCTTGCCCAAGCCTGAGCGAAGAGAGAGAGTCTGCCCCCCACCAGATCCGGTCCCGGATCGGGGGCCAACATCTCATGCTGTCTTGGTAGCAGTGGCAGGTTTCTTGGCCTGCTTTCCTTTGTTCCAGCCTTGCATTGGTCTCCAGGCTGGCTTGGCTTGAGAAGTATTACCCTCTTGCTTAGAGGACGTAGCACTTGGGGCTGGTCCGTTTCTGCGAAAGGGACGAAAATTAGGTTTATTTTTGGCCTTGAAAGACCTATCCTGAGGAAGGGCGTGGCCCTTGCCCCCAGTGATATCAGAGATAATCTCTTTCAAGTCAGGGCCAAACAGCGTTTTCCCCTTGAAAGGAATGTTAAGCAATTTGTTCTTGGAAGACGCATCCGCTGACCAAGATTTTAACCAAAGCGCTCTGCGCGCCACAATAGCAAAACCAGAATTTTTCGCCGCTAACCTAGCCAATTGCAAAGTGGCGTCTAGGGTGAAAGAATTAGCCAATTTGAGAGCACGAATTCTGTCCATAATCTCCTCATAAGAAGAAGAATTATTATTGATCGCCTTTTCTAGCTCATCGAACCAGAAACACGCGGCTGTAGTGACAGGAACAATGCATGAAATTGGTTGTAGAAGGTAACCTTGCTGAACAAACATCTTTTTAAGCAAACCTTCTAATTTTTTATCCATAGGATCTTTGAAAGCACAACTATCTTCTATGGGTATAGTGGTGCGTTTGTTTAGAGTAGAAACCGCCCCCTCGACCTTGGGGACTGTCTGCCATAAGTCCTTTCTGGGGTCGACCATAGGAAACAATTTTTTAAATATGGGGGGAGGGACGAAAGGTATACCGGGCCTTTCCCATTCTTTATTTACAATGTCCGCCACCCGCTTGGGTATAGGAAAAGCTTCGGGGGGCCCCGGGACCTCTAGGAACTTGTCCATTTTACATAGTTTCTCTGGAATGACCAAATTCTCACAATCATCCAGAGTGGATAACACCTCCTTAAGCAGAGCGCGGAGATGTTCCAATTTAAATTTAAATGTAATCACATCAGGTTCAGCTTGTTGAGAAATTTTCCCTGAATCTGAAATTTCTCCCTCAGACAAAACCTCCCTGGCCCCCTCAGACTGGTGTAGGGGCCCTTCAGAACCAATATCATCAGCGTCCTCATGCTCTTCAGTATTTTCTAAAACAGAGCAGTCGCGCTTTCGCTGATAAGTGGGCATTTTGGCTAAAATGTTTTTGATAGAATTATCCATTACAGCCGTTAATTGTTGCATAGTAAGGAGTATTGGCGCGCTAGATGTACTAGGGGCCTCCTGTGTGGGCAAGACTGGTGTAGACGAAGGAGGGGATGATGCAGTACCATGCTTACTCCCTTCACTTGAGGAATCATCTTGGGCATCATTTTCTCTAAATTTTGTGTCACATAAATCACATCTATTTAAATGAGAAGGAACATTGGCTTCCCCACATTCAGAACACAGTCTATCTGGTAGTTCAGACATGTTAAACAGGCAAAAACTTGATAACAAAGTACAAAAAACGTTTTAAAATAAACCGTTACTGTCACTTTAAATTTTAAACTGAACACACTTTATTACTGCAATTGCGAAAAAGTATGAAGGAATTGTTCAAAATTCACCAAAATTTCACCACAGTGTCTTAAAGCCTTAAAAGTATTGCACACCAAATTTGGAAGCTTTAACCCTTAAAATAACGGAACCGGAGCCGTTTTTATATTTAACCCCTTTACAGTCCCTGGTATCTGCTTTGCTGAGACCCAACCAAGCCCAAAGGGGAATACGATACCAAATGACGCCTTCAGAAAGTCTTTTCTATGTATCAGAGCTCCTCACACATGCATCTGCATGTCATGCTTCTCAAAAACAAGTGCGCAATACAGGCGCGAAAATGAGACTCTGCCTATGATTAGGGAAAGCCCCTAGAGAATAAGGTGTCCAATACAGTGCCTGCCGGTTATTTTACATAATTCCCAAGATTAAAATAATTCCTCAAGGCTATGGAGTATAAAATATAAATCGATTTAGCCCAGAAAATGTCTACAGTCTTAGAAAGCCCTTGTGAAGCCCTTTTTTTCTTTCTGTAATAAAAATGGCTTACCGGATCCCATAGGGAAAATGACAGCTTCCAGCATTACATCGTCTTGTTAGAATGTGTCATACCTCAAGCAGCAAAAGTCTGCTCACTGTTCCCCCAACTGAAGTTAATTCCTCTCAACAGTCCTGTGTGGAACAGCCATCGATTTTAGTAACGGTTGCTAAAATCATTTTCCTCTTACAAACAGAAATCTTCATCTCTTTTCTGTTTCAGAGTAAATAGTACATACCAGCACTATTTTAAAATAACAAACTCTTGATTGAATAATAAAAACTACAGTTAAACACTAAAAAACTCTAAGCCATCTCCGTGGAGATGTTGCTTGTACAACGGCAAAGAGAATGACTGGGGAAGGCGGAGCCTAGGAGGGATCATGTGACCAGCTTTGCTGGGCTCTTTGCCATTTCCTGTTGGGGAAGAGAATATCCCACAAGTAAGGATGACGCCGTGGACCGGACACACCTATGTTGGAGAAAATGTGGCAAAATACTGACAGGTGTCTACCAACTTCATACTACACAGTAATTGCTTAGAGCAGCACAGAAATCATAAAAAAAATTTGGCACTCATTTAAAACATTTTTGCAAATCATTAGTAAATTGCTTCCAAAACATTTATTTTGTATGCAGAGCTTCTGAAATGAAACCCAGGACCAATTTGCTGATGTGTATATACTATGCATGTTTAAAAATGTGTCTTCATTATCTCTTGCGCATCCCATACAGGCTCACACTCACTGGGCTGTCTAAAGAAAACTAAATATTGTGCTTTGTCTTATCAGCCCATTTCATAGTAATATTTTTCTCTCCTTGGGGCTTACCTGTTTAATCTATGTTCTTGTCTTCTCTACAGGTTTCCATGTGATTCCCACCTTGTCTAATGTTGTTCCTGAGAGCTGCCTGCTGATTGTTGTTGGCCTTTTGGTTGGTGGTCTTATTAAGGTAGTGGGTGAAACTCCCCCAGTCCTTCAGGCCAATGTCTTTTTCTTGTTTTTGCTGCCCCCTATTATCCTGGATGCTGGTTACTTCTTGCCATTACGATCCTTTACAGAGAATCTAGGCACCATCTTGATGTTTGCTGTGATAGGCACCCTATGGAATACATTTTTCATGGGGTCTCTGCTGTTTGCTGTGTGTCAGGTTGGCGGAGGAGAACTGACATCAGTGGGCCTCCTAGCAAACTTGCTATTTGGCAGCATCATCTCAGCAGTGGACCCCGTGGCAGTACTGGCTGTATTTGAGGAGATTCACATCAATGAGTTGGTTCACATCCTGGTGTTTGGAGAGTCATTACTTAATGACGCTGTCACAGTGGTGAGTTAATTGTAAGCCATTTTTAATTCTCTTCTCCTGTTCCCCTTTCTGTTCCTCTCATGTCTGTGTCCTGTCAAATTCCGTCATATGTCCTTAAGAGGTTAAATAGGTTCCTTAATGTTGACCTGTACACTCCGCTGTTTTGTTTGTCCTTCTGCTTACAAGGCCTCGTGTTATAATCAAATGTCTTCTCTCTCCCCTCAGGTCCTGTATCACTTATTTGAAGAGTTTTCCAATCTGGACCAAGTCACTATTAGGGATATTTTCCTTGGGTTTCTAAGTTTCTTCGTGGTGGCTCTTGGAGGCGTGTTTGTAGGACTGGTATATGGGATAATTGCAGCTTTCACCTCCCGCTTTACCTCCCACATTCGAGTCATTGAACCACTGTTTGTATTTCTATACAGTTACATGGCTTATCTGTCTGCAGAACTCTTCCACCTGTCTGGCATCATGGCGTAAGTTCTAAAAAAAATTCTCCTTACACTGTTTATTATCCCCATCTAGTATAATGGCATGAGTCTCTTCATTTTTCCTTTGCCTTTTTTATTTGTTTTCAGACCCTTCTTTTCGTTAAACGGACATGAGGCGTATAGTGTATATATGAGCAATTAAGGCATAAAACTCCTTTACCTTTTTGTTTTTCATTTGATACAGCTGCTTTTGCCTGTAGAAACCACACTGAAAATATGAATAACATATTTTCTGTAGAAAAGCTACTATATGTAAATGTGAGGCAATAGCACTAATTAATCTCCTGGAGGAGGAGGGGGGGTAGGAGAAAGACAGACATATATGTATTTATCTGAAATAGCTGGTTGTGCCCAACCCTAATTATCATTTCAATTTAGACAGATGACATTAGCAGATCTGCTTTACCTGCAAGATCAGCCCATTTTGATGGCCATATTCATAAAAAAAACGGGTGATGGTTTTGAGCGACACCTACTTTTTCAAAGACAAAAATAAATATGAAGGTACATTTATGCTACCATTTAACACTCTGCACTAGGTATAAGTCATGATATTTGTCATTAATCTTTAAGTATAACGGGGCAATTCAGCCTCTCTGGAGACAATGGAATAAGAACGCTTTTAAAAGGCATTTTACTGCCAAAACAGTCAAAATAAAACATTGCATTATTCATTCATAATTTCCTTTAAAGGGACACTGAACCCAATTTTTTTTCTTTCGTGATTTAGATAGAGCATGCAATTTTAAACAATGTTCTAATTTACTCCTATTATCAATTTTTCTTCGTTCTCTTGCTTTCTTTATTTGAATAAGAAGGCATTTAAGCTATTTTTTTGTTCAGAACCATGGAAAGCACTTGTTTATTGGTAGGTGTGTTAACCAAAAATGGTCCGGCATCTAAACTTACATTCTTGCATTTCAAATAAAGATACCAAGAGAATGAAAAGAATTTGATAATAGGAGTAAATTAGAAAGTTGCTTAAAATGGCATGCTCTATCTGAATCACAATAGAAAAAAATTGGGTTCAGTGTCCCTTTAATCAAACACTTTACAGGAAGACTGATCTTGAGTTTAATCTCCCTTTTAATACCCAAGTGTGTTCTCTGCGTCCTGGTTGTGTAATAGACTAAATTTTAAAGGGTTATAAAGCAGTCAGTTTCATGTGTTGTTGTGTGTTATACTTAATATAAATCATTGCAATATGTATTTATAATTTTAAATGCATTTTACCTTTTTTTAAATAATTTGAGCAGGGTACACTACTTAATGGGGCTGTGGCCTCTACAGGAAAGCAGGGAGAGTCCACGACTTCATTCATAACTGTTTGGAATATCAACACCTGGCCACCAGGAGGAGGCGAAGACACCCCAGCCAAAGGCTATAAATATCTCTCTCACTTCCCCCAACCCCCAGTAATTCTTTGCCTTTCGTCACTAGAGGAGGATGGCAGAGAATGTGTTAGAAGATAGTCCTTTAATGGGTATGTTCCCTGCAAGAGAGGACTGGAGTAGCCATATAAATTTCTGTCAGAGTAGTGGTGAAGGTTAGATCCTTATGCATCAGGGAACGTTCTCTGTAAGCATATGGAATCAGTGTTGACGAGTAACATTATCCTCTTTCCCACTCAGGTCCCTGAGGGGTAAGTCTCTTTATTTTATTAGGGGGATATGTTTTTCTCCTAGGGACGCCTGATGAAAGCTCACAGTGTGGGTTTTTTATTACTTTCTCCTGAGGGATCTGAGGATGAACCTCTGGAATTGAGGCTTCTTTATTTGAGCATGTGGAGACTTAGCTCCTTAGCGGAGCACTTGTGAGGGGTTGAAGGTGACTCTGGGGTCCTCTAAGACAGATGGCAATCGGGGGAATTAATTTTTATTTTAATGCTGCGTAATATGTTCTTTGCGTGCTCAGACATGTAGTGGAGGCAGGTTTAACTTGCGCCCCACGTGACCGGCTTCACTTCCTCTTGCCGGGTGTTTGCAGGAGCTGTGGCGCATTTTAGGATTATCGTTACGATCTGTGGAGAGTCCAGTCAACTATGAGTATCTAGCTTGTGTTACTAGGAGAGGGTGAGCAACCTAGGGTAGAGGTAACATTTTTTTCTAAAAGATATATTTGACCGAAACAGTCATTATTTTTAGGCATAACGGTTAGTAGGAACTTCTGCCTGGTTATGGAGGACTCTGATGTTAACCCTTCGGAGGGTTCTTTAGCTGCTATTAGCATCACTAATAACTGCCTATATTGTGAGGAGGCCATAGTATGCCCTCCTGCCCAGTTCTGTTCCATCTGTCTGGGGGTCGTTTTAAAATTGAAGAAGGGATCTAAAAATGCTATACCTTCTGATAAATGACCCCCTTCTGAGCCTTCTACCTCTCAGGAGTCTGTTCTCCAGGAGATGCCTTTCCTCACCCCTCAAACCGGATTTAATACTATTTTACAAGCAGTCCCTTACGGTCAGTCCTTACCTCCTACTGGGGGTAACTTTTTTTTCCTGCAGATTTTTCCTCACAATTGCAATCTGCTTTAATGGTGGCCCTAAACGCCTTACCTATCTCTGGGAAACGCAAGAGAAAGGTTAAGCATAGTCCTGCAGATTTAGGAGACATTTCTTCTATTCAGTCAGAATTGTCTAACCTATCCCATATTTCTGAAGATGACCTAACCTCTGTAGCATCTGAAGGTGAAATATCAGATGCAGAGACTTCTGAAGTTAAGGCACCTTCCTCTGATGAGTCTAAGTTCAGATTCAAAATTGAACATCTCGGTTTCCTCTTGAAGGAGGTTTTAGCCACTTTGGAAGTTCCAGCGGCTAAACTTCCGGAAGAACCTAAGATCCCTAAGCTTGATAGTTTCTGAGGATAGGAAAGCCCCTGAGACCTTTCCGGTTCCAGTCCGTATGGCGAGTATCATTTCCAGTGAATGGTAAAAAATTGGATCTCCTTTTTCCCCCCTCGTCTACCTTTAAAAAATTCTTCCCAGTCCCTGATTCTCCCCTGGAACTGTGGAGTTCCATTCCTAAGGTAGACGGAGCCATTTTTACTCTTGCTAAGCCCACTATCATTTCGTTGAAAGATGGCTCTTTTAGGGATCTGATGGATAAGAAATCGGAAAGTTACTTAAGGAGAATGTTCCAACATATGGGTTTCCTTTTTCTACCGGCAGGTGCGGTGGCCGCCGTTGCGGGTGCAGCCACTTACTGTTGTGACTCCTTGTCAGAACTAATTGAGTTTGGGACCTCTTTGGAGGAAATTCAGGAAAGGATCAAGGCTCTAAGAATAGCCAATTCATTAATCTGTGATGCTAATATGCAGATTGTTTGCCTGAATGTGAAGGCCTCAGGCTTTGCGGTACTAGCTTGCAGGGCCATATGGTTAAAATCCTGGTCAGCCAATATTGTTTCCAAATCCAGACTTCTTTCATTATCCTTCAAGGGGAAGGTATTATTTGGCTCTGGACTAGATTCAATAATTTCCACGGTTACTGGAGGAAAGGGTTCCTTCCTCCCACCTGATAAGAAGGCGAGATCCAAAGGTCGCTTGTCAACTAATTTTTGTTCCTTTTGATCTGACAAGTCTCAGTGGACCCGGTCAGCCTCCAAACCGAAGCAATCTAATAAGGGTACCTGGAAGCCTCCTCAGTTTTGGAACAAATCCAAACAGACCAAGAAGCCTGCCAAAAATAAATCAGCATGAAGGGGTGACCCCCGATTCGGGATAGGATCAGGTAGGGAGCAGATTGTCTCTTTTCTCAGAAGTCTGGGAGCAAGATGTTCAGGATCCTTGGGTGTTGGGCATAGTGTCCCAGGGATACAGGATAGGATTCAAATCACATCCTCCGAGAGGGAGATTTATCCTATCAAGCTGCCTTTCTAGATTGCGTTCAGGATCTTTCCTCCCTAGAAGTAATAGTCCCGGGTTCCTGCCTCTCAAAGGGGGCTAGGATTTTATTCAAATCTCTTCGTAGTTTCCAAAAAGGAGAGAACTTTTCGACCAATTCTAGACCTGAAATGTTTGAACAAATTTCCCATCCTTCAAAATGGAGACTATCAGGTCCCTTAATCCCTTTATTCAGGAGGGACAGTTTTATGACCAGGATAGACCTAAAGGATGCATACCTTCACGTTCCGATTCACAAGGACCAGTTTATAAGGTTTTGCTTTACTGGATCAGTTTTTCCAATTCATAGCACTTCCATTTGGCTTAGCTACTGTTTCCAGAATATTTGCAAAGATTCTGGGTGCTCTTCTAGCAGTGTCTAGATCTCAAGGTATTGCCGTGGCGCCTTACCTGGACAATATCTTGGTTCAGGCTCCATCTTTTCCCTTGGCAAGAGATCATTTGGACTCATTACTGAGTCTCCTTCGGACTCGTGGATGGAAGATAAATCTTAAAAAGTGTTCTCTGGTCCCATCTACCAGGGTGGTCTTCCAGGTTACAATCATCGACTCAGTTTCCATGAGGAATTTTCTGACAGATCAGAGGCGGTCAAAGCTAGCTTCGGCTTGTCTTTTTCCTCCAATCCACCTCAAATCCATTGGTGGCTCAATATATGGAAGTGATTGGTCTAATGGTGTCTTCCATGGACATTATTCCTTTTGCTTGCTTCCATTTCAGACCTCTACAACTATGCATGCTGAGACAATGGAACGGAGATAACTTGAACCTTTCTCAGCAGATCGTCCTAGACAGCCAGACAAGAGAATCTCTCTCTTGGTGGCTCTGTCAGGATCACCTGTCCCTAGAAACGTGTTTCTTGAGACCGTCCTGGGAGATTATGACTACGGATGCCAACCTTTCGGGCTGGGGTGCAGTCTGGAGTCCCAGGATTGCACAGGGAACTTGGTCGCGAGAAGAATCTTCTCTTCTAATCAATGTTCTAGAACTCCGGCGATTTTGAACGTGCTGAAGGCCTAGCCCCAGCTCAGATCTTCACAGTATAGCAGATTTAAATCGGACAATATCACCTTGGTCGCTTACATCAACCTTCAGGGAGGAACAAGAAGTTTTAGCCATGATCGAGGTATCCCAAATTGTCCTTTGGGCGGAGACCCACAACTGCTGTAAAGCCGACATCCTCAGCAGTGAATCCTTTCACCCGGGGAAATGGTCTCTACATCCTGAAGTATTCTCAGAAATAGTTAGATCTCATGGTCTCTTTTCTCAATACCAAGCTACCCAGGTACAGGTCGAGGTTGATAGATCCTCAAGCAGAGTTGGACGCATTAGCGGTTCCTTGAAGGTTCAGACTCATATCTTTTCTGCCTCGTGTGGTGGCTCGCATCAAGCAGGAGCGGGCCAGAGTGATCCTAATGGCTCCTTCGTAGCCTCAAAGGACCTGATTTGCAGATTTAGTGAGGATGTCCTCCTCTCCTCCTTGGAGATGACCTTACCGGAAGGACCTTCTAATGCAGGGCCAGTTTCTTCATCAGAATCTTGACTCTACGTTTGACTGCGTTGCTCTTGAACGCTTAGTTTTGACCAAGAGAGGTTTTTCTGATAAGGTCATAGATACCTTGATCCAGGCTAGAAAGCCTGTCCAATGTTCAATCTTTTGTTAAGGCTTTGGTCAGAATCGGACCAGTATTTAGAAATGTTGATCCTCCTTGGAGTCTGAACCTTGTTCTTTAGAGTTTTGCAACAGGCTCTGTTTGAACCCATGCCCAGGAGATTTCTGCATTACAATGTGAACCCCCTTACCTAGTGTTTTATGCGGATAAGGTGGTATTAAATACTAAGTTAGGCTTTCTACCTAAGGTAGTTTCGGATCACAACATTAATCAAGAAATTGTGGTTCCTTCTTTTTGTCCTAAACCTTCCTCTCCTATGGAATGTTTACTTCATAATCTGGATGTGGTTCGTGCTTTAAAATTCTACCTTCAAACTACTAAGGATTTCAGGCAATCCTCATCCTTATTAATTCTTTATTCTGGCAAGCGCAAGGGACAGAAGGCCACTGCTACGTCATATCCTTTTGGTTGAGGAGTATCAACCGCTGAGCTTATGAGACAGCGGGACTTCATCCTCCTGAGAGGATTACGGCTCATTCTACTAGGGCGGTTGCTTCCTCCTGGGCTTTTAAGAATGAGACCTCTATGGATCAGATTTGTAAGGCGGCTACAAATTCGATGTTTTCGCTTCTGCTGAAGCAGCTTTTGGGAGAAAGGTGTTACAGGGTCAGCCGCCCTTAATTTTTGCCCTCCCGTTATATTCATTAGTGTCCTGTGGAGCTTGGGTATTGGTTCCTCACAGTTATGAGTGAAGTTGTGGACTCTCCCTGCCTTGGGAAGAAAAACAAAATTTATGCTTACCAGATAAATTAATTTCCTTCCTGGCAGGGAGAGTCCACGACCCGCCGTTTTATTTTTTTTGGAGGCGGCTTCCCTATTAATTGTTTCTTCTGGCACCTCTATATCCTAATGTTTCTCCTATTTCTCTTGTTAAGTGTATCCAGTCCACGGATCATCCATTACTTGTGGGATATTCTCCTTCCCAACAGGAAGTTGCAAGAGGATCACCCACAGCAGAGCTGCTATATAGCTCCTCCCCTCACTGCCATATCCAGTCATTCTCTTGCAACTCTTAACAAAGATGGACGTAGTAAGAGGAGAGTGGTGTATTATAGTTAGTTTTTTAACTTCAATCAAAAGTTTGTTATTTTTAAATGGTACCGGAGTGTACTGTTTCATCTCAGGCAGCATTAGAAGAAGAATCTGCCTGTGATTTCTATGATCTTAGCAGAAGTAACTAAGATCCATTGCTGTTCTCACATATTCTGAGGAGTGAGGTAACTTCAGAGAGGGAATGGCGTGCAGGTTTTCCTGCAATAAGGTATGTGCAGTTAATATTTTTCTAGGGATGGAATTTGCTAGAAAATGCTGCTGATACCGGATTAATGTAAGTAAAGCCTTAAATGCAGTGATAGCGACTGGTATCAGGCTTATTAATAGAGATACATACTCTTATAAAAGTGTAATATAAAACGTTTGCTGACATGTTTAATCGTTTTTATATATGTTTGGTGACAAAACTTATTGGGGCCTAGTTTTTTTCCCACATGGCTGGTTTGATTTTTGCCTAGAAACAGTTCCTGAGGCTTTCCACTGTTGCATTATGAGTGGGAAGGGCCTATTTTAGTGCTTTTCTGTGCAGATAAAAATACTGACAGACATTCAGCTTCTTCCTGCATGATCCAGGACATCTCTGAAGGGCTCAAAAGGCTTCAAAGTTGTGTTTGAGGAGGGTAACAATCACAGTAGACTGTGGCAGTTGTTGTGACTGTGTTTAAAAAATGTTTTTGTCATTTATTATTCAGTTTTTGTTATTAAGGGGTTAATCATCCATTTGCAAGTGGATGCAATGCTCTGCTGACTTGTTACATACACTGTAAAAATTTTGTTAGTGTAACTGCCTTTTTTCACTGTTTCAAATTTTGTCAAAATTTGTTTCTCTTAAAGGCACAGTAACGTTTTTTATATTGCTTGTTAACTTGCTTTAAAGTGTTTTCCAAGCTTGCTAGTCTCATTGCTAGTCTGTACAAACATGTCTGAAACAGAGGATACTTGTTCATTATGTTTAAAAGCCATGGTGGAGCCCCATAGGAGAATGTGTACTAAATGTATTGATTTCACCTTACACAGTAAAGATCAGTCTTTATCTATAAAAGAATTGTCACCAGAGGGGTCTGTCGAGGGGGAAGTTATGCCGACTAACTCTCCCGACGTGTCGGACCCTTCGCCTCCCGCTCAAGGGACGCACGCTAATATGGCGCCAAGTACATCAGGGACGCCCATAGCGATTACTTTGCAGGATATGGCTGCAATCATGAATAATACCCTGTCAGAGGTATTATCCAGATTGCCTGAATTGAGAGGCAAGCGCGATAGCTCTGGGGTTAGACGAGATACAGAGCGCGTAGATGCTGTAAGAGCCATGTCTGATACTGCGTCACAATATGCAGAACCTGAGGACGGAGAGCTTCAGTCTGTGGGTGACGTCTCTGAATCGGGGAGACCTGATTCAGAGATTTCTAATTTTAAATTTAAGCTTGAGAACCTCCGTGTATTGCTTGGGGAGGTATTAGCTGCTCTGAATGACTGTGACACAATTGCAGTGCCAGAGAAATTGTGTAGGCTGGATTAATACTATGCAGTGCCGGTGAGTACTGATGTTTTTCCAATACCTAAAAGGCTTACAGTAATTATTAGTAAGGAGTGGGATAGGCCCGGTGTGCCCTTTTCCCCACCTCCTATATTTAGAAAAATGTTTCCAATAGATGCCACTACACGGGACTTATGGCAGACTGTCCCTAAGGTGGAGGGAGCAGTTTCTACTTTTGCAAAGCGTACCACTATCCCTGTCGCGGACAGTTGTGCTTTTTCAGATCCAATGGATAAAAAAATTAGAGGGTTACCTTAAGAAAATGTTTATTCAACAAGGTTTTATTTTACAGCCCCTTGCATGCATTGCGCCTGTCACTGCGGCGGCGGCATTCTGGTTTGAGGCCCTGGAAGAGGCCATCCATACAGCTCCATTGACTGAAATTGTTGACAAGCCTAGAACTCTTAAGCTAGCTAACTCATTTGTTTCTGATGCCATTGTTCATTTGACTAAACTAACGGCTAAGAATTCCGGATTCGTCATCCAGGCGCGTAGGGCGCTATGGCTCAAATCCTGGTCAGCTGATGTGACTTCAAAGTCTAAATTACTCAACATTCCTTTCAAGGGGCAGACCTTATTCGGGCCTGGTTTGAAAGAAATTATTGCTGACATTACTGGAGGTAAGGGTCATACCCTTCCTCAGGACAGGGCCAAATCAAAGGCCAAACAGTCTAATTTTCGTGCCTTTCGAAATTTCAAGGCAGGTGCAGCATCAACTTCCTCTGCTTCAAAACAAGAGGGAACTTTTGCTCAATCCAAGCAGGCCTGGAAACCTAACCAGTCCTGGAACAAGGGCAAGCAGGCCAGAAAGCCTGCTGCTGCCTCTAAGACAGCATGAAGGAGCGGCCCCCTATCCGACAACGGATCTAGTAGGGGGCAGACTCTCTCTCTTCGCCCAGGCGTGGGCAAGTGATGTTCAGGATCCCTGGGCGTTGGAGATCATATCTCAGGGATATCTTCTGGACTTCAAAGCTTCTCCTCCACAAGGGAGATTTCACCTTTCAAGATTATCTGCAAACCAGATAAAGAAAAGAAAATTTACCTGACGGAGTCCAGGTTATCAAAACTATTAAATGCTTGCCGTGTTCTTCACTCCATTCCGCGCCCCACGGTGGCTCAGTGCATGGAAGTAATCGGCTTAATGGTAGCGGCGATGGACATAGTGCCATTCGCGCGCCTGCATCTCAGACCACTGGAATTATGCATGCTCAGTCAGTGGAATTGGGATTACACAGATTTGTCCCCTCTACTAAATCTGGATCAGGAAACCAGAGATTCTCTTCTCTGGTGGTTATCTCGGGCCCATCTGTCCAAGGGTATGACCTTTCGCAGACCAGATTGGACAATTGTAACAACAGATGCCAGCCTTCTAGGTTGGGGTGCAGTCTGGAACTCCCTGAAGGCTCAGAGTTCATGGACTCAGGAGGAGAAACTCCTCCCAATAAATTTTCTGGAGTTAAGAGCAATATTCAATGCTCTTCTGGCTTGGCCTCAGCTAGCAACACTAAGGTTCATCAGATTTCAGTCGGACAACATCACGACTGTGGCTTACATCAACCATCAACGGGGAACCAGGAGTTCCCTAGCGATGTCAGAAGTCTCCAAAATAATTCGCTGGGCAGAGACTCACTCTTGCCACCTGTCAGTGATCCATATCCCAGGTGTAGAGAACTGGGAGGCAGATTTTCTAAGTCGTCAGACTTTTCATCTGGGGGAATGGGAACTCCATCCGGAGGTGTTTGCTCAATTGGTTCTCCGTTGGGGCAAACCAGAATTGGATCTCATGGCATCTCGCCAGAACGCCAAGCTTCCTTGTTACGGATCCAGGTCCAGGGACCCAGAAGCGGCACTGATAGATGCTCTAGCAGCGCCTTGGTTCTTCAACCTGGCTTATGTGTTTCCACCGTTTCCTCTGCTTCCTCGTCTGATTGCCAAAATCAAACAGGAAAGAGCATCGGTGATATTGATAGCGCCTGCGTGGCCACGCAGGACCTGGTATGCAGACCTAGTGGACATGTCATCCTTTCCACCATGGACTCTGCCTCTGAGACAAGACCTTCTAATACAAGGTCCTTTCAATCATCCAAATCTACTTTCTCTGAGACTGACTGCATGGAGATTGAACGCTTGATCCTATCAAAGCGTGGCTTCTCTGAGTCAGTAATTGATACCTTAATACAGGCACGAAAGCCTGTCACCAGGAAAATTTACCACAAGATATGGCGTAAATATCTTCATTGGTGTGAATCCAAGAATTACTCATGGAGTAGGGTTAGGATTCCTAGGATATTGTCCTTCCTCCAAGAGGGTTTGGACAAAGGATTATCAGCTAGTTCTTTAAAGGGACAGATTTCTGCTCTGTCTATTCTTTTACACAAGTGTCTGGCAGAAGTTCCAGACATTCAGGCATTTTGTCAGGCTTTAGTTAGAATTAAGCCTGTGTTTAAACCTGTTGCTCCTCCATGGAGCTTAAACTTGGTTCTTAAAGTTCTTCGAGGGGTTCCGTTTGAACCCCTTCATTCTATTGATATCAAACTTCTTTCATGGAAAGTTCTTTTTCTGATGGCTATTTCCTCGGCTCGAAGAGTCTCGGAGTTATCTGCCTTACATTGTGATTCTCCTTATCTGATCTTTCATTCAGATAAAGTTGTTCTGCGTACAAAACCTGGGTTTTTACCTAAGGTGGTTTCTAACAAGAATATCAATCAAGAGATTGTTGTTCCATCATTATGTTCTAATCCTTCTTCAAAGAAGGAACATCTTTCGCATAATCTAGACGTAGTCCGTGCCTTGAAGTTTTACTTACAGGCTACTAAAGATTTTCGCCAAACATCTAACCTGTTTGTTGTTTACTCTGGACAGAGGAGAGGTCAGAAGGCCTCGGCAACCTCTCTTTCTTTTTGGCTTCGGAGTATAATCCGTTTAGCCTATGAGACTGCTGGACAGCAGCCTCCTGAAAGGATTACAGCTCATTCTACTAGAGCTGTGGCTTCCACCTGGGCCTTTAAAAATGAGGCCTCTGTTGAACAGATTTGCAAGGCTGCAACTTGGTCTTCCCTTCATACTTTTTCCAAATTTTCCAAATTTTATACTTTTGCTTCTTCGGAGGCTGTTTTTGGGAGAAAGGTTCTACAGGCAGTGGTTCCTTCCGTTTAAGTTCCTGCCTTGTCCCTCCCATCCGTGTACTTTAGCTTTGGTATTGGTATACCACAAGTAATGGATGATCCGTGGACTGGATACACTTAACAAGAGAAAACATAATTTATGCTTACCTGATAAATTTATTTCTCTTGTAGTGTATCCAGTCCACGGCCCGCCCTGTCCTTTTCAGGCAGGTCTAAATTTTAATTAAACTACAGTCACCACTGCACCCTATGGTTTCTCCTTTCTCGGCTTGTTTCGGTCGAATGACTGGATATGGCAGTGAGGGGAGGAGCTATATAGCAGCTCTGCTGTGGGTGATCCTCTTGCAACTTCCTGTTGGGAAGGAGAATATCCCACAAGTAATGGATGATCCGTGGACTGGATACACTACAAGAGAAATAAATTTATCAGGTAAGCATAAATAATGTTTTTTCCTTGTTCCCTCGACCGAATGACTGGGGGATAGGGGAAGTGGGAGGGATATTTATTGCCTTTGGCTGGGATGTCTTTGCCTCCTCCTGGTGGCCAGGTGTTGATATTCCCAACAGTTATGAATGAAGTTGTGGACTCTCCCTGCCAGGAAAGAAATTAATTTATCTGGTAAGCATACATTTTGTTTTTCCTTTTAAGTGGCTGCCATCAGATGTGCATTAGGTCCACTTGCCCCAGCTCAGTAGAGGACTTAGTCTGCAAAAATCATGTGACAGTAAAACTTTAAGTTCTCATCGTGTTAGTTCCCTTATCTCCATACAGGCAGTAACTACACAGATAATAAGTGCTCATTTTGCAAGAACGCTGGAACACTGTTCTAGCTATGAGCTCAACTTTTTCATATCTTGTTTCTTTGCAGGCTTATTTCTTCTGGGGTAGTTATGAGACCCTATGTTGAGGCCAATATCTCTCACAAATCTCACACTACCATCAAGTACTTTTTGAAGATGTGGAGCAGTGTAAGCGAAACCCTCATATTTATCTTCCTAGGGGTCTCAACAGTGGCTGGACCCCATGCCTGGAACTGGACCTACGTCATCAGCACTCTTATCTTCTGTCTCATCGCACGTGTGCTGGGTATATAAATACTACATACATAAAGGGAGAGGGGTGCGCATGCATTTTTATGCTGAATGTGAGCTTTGTATGATCTATAACCCAGATGTGCAGTTATCACTTACTGCCGAATATGGCCACTCTCAGCTGCAATCTACTCTTTTCTGAGCCAGATTTCTTCTTGTGAAAAGTGGAACACGCAAAGATCTGTGCAAATCCAGATTTTCTCTTGTTAAGTGTATCCAGTCCACGGATCATCCATTACTTATGGAATATATTCTCCTTCCCAACAGGAAGCTGCAAGAGTCCACCCACAGCAAAGCTGCTATATAGCTCCTCCCCTAACTGCCATATTCAGTCATTCTCTTGCAAGCCTCAACATAGATAGGAGGTTGTGAGAGTCTGTGGTGCTTTCTACTTAGTTTATTCTTCAATCAAAAGTTTGTTATTTTTAAATGGCACCGGAGTGTGCTGTTTATCTCAGGCAGTATTTGGAAGAAGAATCTGCCTGCGTTTTTCTATGATCTTAGCAGACGTAACTAAGATCCATTTGCTGTTCTCACACATTCTGAGGAGTGAGGTACTTCAGAGGGGGAATGGCGTGCAGGTTTTCCTGCAGATAAGGTATGTGCAGTAAAATATTTTTCTAGGAATGGAATTGACTAAGAAAATACTGCTGATACCGAAGTAATGTAAGTAAAGCCTTAAATGCAGCGATAGCGACTGGTATCAGGCTTATTAATAGAGATACATACTCTTGTAAAAATGTGTTTTAAAACGTTTGCTGGCATGTTTAATCGTTTTTAACATATGTTTGGTAATAAAACTTATTGGGGCCTAAGTTTTTTCCACATGGCTGGCTTAAATTTTGCATAGAAACAATTTCCACTGTTATAGTATAAAAGTTACAGTTGGTGCAGTTAAAATTACAAACAGTGACATTCAGCTTCCCTCAGCAGTCCCCTGCATGCTATAGGACATCTCTGAAGGGCTCAAAAGGGCTTCAAAAGTAGGAGCTGTTATGACTGTTTAAAACATATTTTTCGTTTTGTTAATCTGTTTTTTGTATTAAGGGGTTAATCATCCATTTGCAAGTGGGTGCAATGCTCTGCTAACTTGTTACATACACTGTAAAAATTTTGTTAGTTTAACTGCCTTTTTTTCACTGTTATTTCAAATTTTGGCAAAATTTGTTTCTCTTAAAGGCACAGTAACGTTTTATATATTTGCTTGTTAACTTGATTTAAAGTGTTTTCCAAGCTTACTAGTCTCATTATTAGTCTGTTCTAACATGTCTGACATAGAGGAAGCTCTGTGTTCATTATGTTTTAAAGCCATGGTGGAACCCCATCTTAGAATGTGTACCAGATGTACTGATTTCATGTTAAACAATAAAGATCATTTTTTGTCTTTAAAAACATTATCACCAGAGGATTCTGTCGTGGGGGTAGTTATGCCGACTAACTCTCCCCACGTGTCAGACCTTTTGACTCCCGCTTTAGGGACTCACGCTCAAATGGCGCCAAGTACATCAAGGGCACCCATAGCGTTTCTTTACCAGGGGATTCTGTCGAGGGGAAAGTTATGCCGACTAACTCTCCCCACGTGTCAGACCCTTCGACTCCCGCTTCAGGGACTCACGCTCAAATGGCGCCAAGTACATCAAGGGCGCCCATAGCGTTTATTTTACAAGACATGGCAAAGGTGGTGAATAATATTCTGGCAGCAGTATTAGTCAGACTACCTGAAATTAAAGGAAAGCAGTTAGCTCTGGGGGTAGATACAGAGCATACAGACGCTTTAAGAACCATGTATGATACTACCTCACAATATGCTTAGTCTGTGGGTGATTTTTTTTTTTTTTTTGACTCAGGGAAGATGATTTAACCTGATTCTGATATTTCTACATTTAAAATTTATGCTTGAGAACCTCCACTTGTTGCTCAGGGAGGCTTTGGCTGCTCTGAATGAATGTGTACAATCGCAGGGCCAGAGAAATTGTGTAGACTGGATAAATAATATGCAGTGCCGGTGTGTACTGATGTTTTTCCAATACCTAAAGAGGTTTACTAAAAATTTTTTTTAATAAGGAGTGGGATAGACCAGGTGTGCCGTTCTCTTCCCCTCCTATTTTTTAGAAGAATGTTTTCTAATAGTTACCACCACACGGGACTTCTGGCAGACAGTTCCTAAGGTGGAGAGAAGAGTTTCTACTCTAGCTAAGCGTACCACTACCTCTGACGAGGACAGTTGTGCTTTTTAGATCCAATGGATAAAAAATGTTTATTCAACAGGGTTTTATCCTGCAGCCCCTTGCATACATTGCTTCTGTCACTGCTGCTGCGGCGTTCTGGGTTGAGTCTCTTGATGAGGCTTTACAGTTAAGCGACTCCATTGGATGAATATATTTGACAAGCTTATGCTAGCCAATTCCTTTGTTTTCTGATGCCTTGTTCATTTGACTAGACTAACGGCTAAGAATTCTGTTTTTTACTATACTGGCGCGCAGAGCGCTATGGCTTATATCATGGTCAGCTGTCGTGACTTTAATAAATAAGCTACTTAACTTCCCTTCAAGGGGCAGACCCTATTCGGGCCTGGTTTGAAGGAGATTATTGCTTATATCACTGGAGGAAAAGGTCATGCCCTTCCTCAGGATAGGTCTAAATCAAGGGCAAAAAAAAAAAAAAAAAAAAAAGTCTAATTTTCGTACCTTTTAAAAACTTCAGGGCAGGTGTGGCATCCTCTTCCTCTAAGGCAAAACAAGAGGGAATTTTTGCTCAGTCCAAGGCGGTCTGGAGACAATCGGACCTGGAACAAAGATAAGCAGGCCAAGGAGCCTGCTGCTGCCTCTAAGGCAGCATGAAGGAACGGACCCCTATCCGGTAACGGATCCTATAGGGGGCAGACTTTCATTCTTTGCCCAGGCGTGGGCAAGAGATGCCCAGGATCCCTAGGCATTGGAATTTATATCCCAGAGATATCTTCTGGATTTCAAAGATTCCCCCCCAAAAAAAGGGGAGATTTCGCCTTTCACAATTATCTGCAAACCAGATAAAGAAGGAGGCATTCTTACATTGTGTACGAGATCCATCCAGTTCCAAGAGAGGAACAGGGACAGAGTTTTTACTCAAATCTGTTTGTGGTTCCCAAGGAGAGGGAACCTTCAGACCTATTTTGGATCTAAAGATCTTAAACAAATTCCTCAGAATTCCGTCATTTAAGATGGAAACTATTCGTACCATCTTAACTATGATCCAGGAGAGTCAATAGAGGACTACAATGGATTTGAAGGATGCTTATCCTCACATTGTGATGCATAAAGATCACCATCGTTTTTCAGGTTTGCCTTTCTAGACAGGCATTACCAGTTTGTAGCTCTTTCCTTTGGGATATCTACAGCCCCAAGAATCTTTATGGAGGTTCTGGGGTCGCTTTGGCGGTCCTTAGACCGCGGGGCATAGAAGTGGCCCCTTATTTAGACGACATCCTGATACAGGCGTCAAACATCCAAATTGCCCATTCTCATACGGACGTAGTACTGGCATTTCTGAGATCACATGGGTGGAAAGTGAACAAGGAAAGAGTTCTCTATCCCCAATCTCAAGGGTTTCCCTCCTAGGGACTCTGATAGATTCTGTAGAAATGAAAATTTACCTGACGGAGTCCAGGTTGTCAAAGTTTCTAAATTTCTGCCGTGTTTTTTCATCCCATCCGCGCCCTTCGGTGGCTCAGTACATGAATGAAATCGGCTTAATGGTAGCGGCAAGGGACATAGTACCGTTTGCACGTCTACATTTCAGACCGCTGCAACTATGCATGCTCAGTCAGAGGAACGGGGATTACACAGATTTGTCCCCCTGTTAAACCTGGACCAAGAGACCAGAGATTCTCTTCTCTGGTGACTATGTCGGGTCCATCTGTCCAAGGGTATGACCTTCCGCAGGTCAGATGGGACAATTGTTACAATAGATGCCAGCCTTTTAGGTTGGGATGCAGTCTGGAACTCCCTGAAGGCTCAGGGATAGTGGACTTAGGAGGAGACCCTCCTTCTAATAAATATTCTGGAACTGGGAGTGATATTCCATGCTCTTCAGACTTGGCCTCAGTTAGCAACTCTGAGGTACATCATACTCAGTCGGACAATATACACGACTGTGGCTTACATCAGCCATCAAGGGGGAACAGAAGTTCCCTAGCGATGTTAGAAGTCTTACAATAATTCACTGGACAGAGACTCACTCTTGTCTATCAGCTATCCATATCCCAGGTGTTGAGAACTGGGAGGTGGATTTTCTAAGTCGTCAGACTTTTCTTCCGGGGGAGTGGGATTTCCTCCGGAGGTCAAGACCAAGCAGGAGAGGGCTTTGGTGTTTTTGACAGCGCCTGCGTAGCCACGCAGGACCTGGTATGCAGATCTGGTGGACATGTCATCCTTTCCATCACGGTCTCTGCTTCAGAGACAGGTCCCTCTACCTCAGGGTCCTTTCAACCATCTAAATAGAATCAATCTGAGATGGACTGCCTGGAGACTGAACGCTTGATGTTATCAAAGCATGGCTTCTCCGAGTCAGTCATTGATACCTTAATACAGACATGAAAGCCTGTCTCTAGGAAAATTGAACATAGATATGGTGTAAATATCTGATTGTTATGAATCCAAGGGTTACTCATGGAGTAAAGTCTGGATTCCCAGGATATTATCTTTTCTCCAAGATGTTTTTGAGAAAAGGGTTGTCAGCTTATTCCTTAAAAGGGGACAGATTTTTACTCTGTCTATTTTTTTGCACAAGCGTCTGGCAGGTATTCTAGACGTTCAGGCATTTGGTCAGGCTTTGGTTAGATCCAAGCCTGTGTTTAAAACTGTTGCTCCGCCATGGAGCTTAAACCTGATTCTTAAGGTTCTTCAAGAAGTTCCGTTTGAACCTTTTTTGTTCCATAGATATCAATCTTTATCTTGGAAAGTTCCTTTTGGGTAGCTAATTCCTCGACTCGTAGAGTCTCCAAGTTATCGGTGTTACAATGTGAATCTCCTTATCTGGTCCTTCGTACGGATAAGGTAGTCCTGCGTACCAACCTGGGTTTTTTCCTAAGGTGGTATCTAACAAGTACATCACTCAAGAGATAGTTGTTCCATGCTTGTATCCTAATCCTTCCTCAAAGAAGGAACGTCTATTACACAATATTGGACGTGGTTTGTGCTTTAAAGTTTTACTTACAAGCTACTACAGTTTTCATCAAACGTTCACCTTGTTTGTTGTCTATTCTGGACAGAGGAGAGGTCAAAAGACTTCAGCAGCCTCTCTGTCTTTTTGGTTAAAAAGCATAATTCATTTAGCTTATGAGACTGCTGGACAGCAGCCTCCTGAAGGGATTACAGCTCATTCTACTAGAGCTGTGGTTTTCACTTGGGCCTTTTTTAAATGTGGCTTCTGTTGAACAGATTTATAAGACGGAGTCTTGGTCTGCGCTTCATACTTTTCAAATTTAACAAATTTGATACCTTGCTTCTTCGGAGGCTATTTTTGGGAGAAAGGGTTTTTTACAGGCAGTGGTAACTTCCGTTTAAGTACCTGCCTTGTCCCTCCCATCATCCGTGTACTTTAGCTTTGGTATTGGTAGTCCATAAGTAATGGATGATCCGTGGACTGGATACACTTAACAAGAGAAAACATAATTTATGCTTACCTGATAAATTTATTTCTCTTGTAGTGTATCCAGTCCACGGCCCGCCCTGTCACTTTAAGGCAGGTAATTTTTTCATTTGAACTACAGTCACCACTGCACCCTATGGTTTTTCCTTTCTCTGCATGTTTTCAGTCGAATGACTGAATATGGCAGTTAGGGGAGGAGCTATATAGCAGCTTTGCTGTGGGTGGACTCTTGCAGCTTCCTGTTGGGAAGGAGAATATATTCCATAAGTAATGGATGATCCGTGGACTGGATACACTACAAGAGAAATAAATTTATCAGGTAAGCATAAATTATGTTTTTGTGTGTGGCACTTTTACAAGTAGAAATACGGCTCTGAAATGAGTCGAATGTTGCTGGCGGTGGCCATATTTGGCATTCTTTGTAAAAGAAAGTGACGACTGTACGTCTGCTATATACCATGTATAATTGCCTAGATTTGTATCTGATTAAGGAATTCTTATCTTATTACAGTTTGGTAATTGCAAACCTGGTTGACATTTTGCATTGGCAGACCAACTATACAGTCATATTCTAAAGTTAAACGAACACTGTTTAAAATATTTATCATGCATATGAAAAAGCAGCATCTTCAGATTAATTTTTTTCCCATAAGCACTTTGAGATTTTATATAAAAAGTGCCATAAAACATGTTGAGATCTGTTCATAATTAAGGCTAATTAAATAAAATAGTTTGCATAAAAAAATTGTTTAAAAATTGCTGACATGTTTTAAAATCAATTTCAAAAATAAGCAAAATTAGTTACATTTGATTGTAGAAAAGATTCAGGACCTTTAAGGATCTTAGCTGACATTTACTTGGACTCTCTTATATCCATTCACTTGTTTGTGGTAATAGATTACATGTGATTCTTATTCAGTCACCATACACTATATGTTTATCCTCATATTCATTGTTATCTTTAGCGCCTCCTAGAGGATTAGAGGGAATACTTTGTGTGAAATATCTCTTCCCTCACCTCCTCATTAATTAAAATTAGTTACATAGCTATGCTGTCTGGAGAAGTCCATGTCAGTCTCTTCAGTAGAGCAGTGGTGGCTTTTAAGCAATTGAGAACTTGTGCGGTATAATCCCCACTGTGCCTCCCAAATAATTGTTGCTGCCATATCCTGAATGTCTTTTTAAGATTATTCAGTCTTTCCTAATTTTCCCACGGGTCCATGTGAGGGACAGGACCTCTCATACCATGTGAGCTGCCCTGCTGCCAGGCAGATTGATTTCAGGTAAGTGCCTAGTTTTATTTTCTCAAGAATGTGGCACTTTATCAGTTAAGTATTGGGACGTTAAACGCTAATATTCCTATTTGGGGTTAATAGGTTTTTAGTAGGCAGCGTGTGCAGCAGGCACTGGGGATGTACAATTTTTTGGAGAGACTCAGATTTACTTATTTGTTGCGGTTTAATTCCGGAGTTGTGGGACAGATGCAGTGTGTTTGTTTTTTACATGCGCATTGGCTCTGAGGGCTCAGCTTTAGGTTATTGCTCCGGTTTACTTCCGGACTTTGTGAGACAGATGCAGTGCACTTTTTTTATTATGGGCATCGGTTCTAAGGCTCAGTTTGAGTTGTTTGCTCCGGGTTTACTCCGGACTTTGTGGGGCAGTGTCAGTATGTTTGTTTACTAGCTGCGACGGATCTAGCTTGCTAGTAATGGCGGCCAGTTTCCTTTCTAGTTAGGCTAGCCGACGAATAGGAAGAGTGGGTTTCTGAGGAGGCACTTAGTATTGCGCGCCTTTCCGAAGTGTTTGTTAGTTCCGGTCCGGAGGGAATTTGTTGCTGCGTCGTTTATTGCATAACCGTTCTGAGAAGCAGGGTCTAATCCGGTTCACAAGAGGCACCTCAGCAAGGAGTGCTGAGGTGTGGAGACAGTCTGGGGGTTTATTATAAACTTTTTTTTTGCGGTAAGAAAGAATAAAGGAAAAATAATTTTTATTATTATTTTACAACTTAAATAAAGCAGTTGAGTTCATTTTGTTGCACATTTAGTAAGAGATTGATCCTCTGTTCAGAATATGCCCCAGCTTTCTCCTCAAGTGTCCCAAACATTATCGTCTTCACTTAGAGTGCCCTGCGCTTCCTCTCACACTCCGTTTGGAGTTATGTTGTTACCCACATATCTTCTGCGGTTACTGATGTTCTGTCTGCCTTTCCCATGCTGCAGGGAAAGCGCAAGAGGAAATTTATGGAATCAGTGAGCAAGGTTTCTGACGCTGTTGGGGCTAGTCCGAATGTTTCTTCCCAGAAGTCTGAGGAGGAAGCTACTTCGGTAGCTTCTGAGGGTGAAGACTCAGACAGTGTAATTCCTTCTTCTGATGCTGAAGTTGTATCCTTCAGGTTTAAGCTAGAACACCTCCGGTTATTACTTAAAGAGGTTTTGGCCACCTTGGACTATTCCGACATGGCTGTCGTAGTCAGCCCTAAGAAGTCTAGTAAATTAAATACTTTGATGTTCCTTCCTCGGTGGAGGTTTTTCCGGTTTCAGACCGGACTACAAAGATTATAGCTCGGGAATGGGAACAACCTGGTATCCCTTTTTCTCCATCCCCAATCTTTAAGAAGATGTTGCCTATTGCTGACTCTATCAAGGAGTCTTGGCAGACGGTTCCCAAGGTGGAAAAGGCCTATTTCCACTTTGACTAAGAGAACCACTATTCCCATAGAGGATAGCTGTTCTTTTAGGATCCTATGAATAAGATGTTAGAAGGGTTACTTAAGAAGATGTATTTACACCAGGGTTTGCAATGGCAACCTGCGGTGTGTATTGCAAACGTCACCAGTGCGGCGGCATGCTGGTGTGATGCGTTGGCTATTCAGACAGATACTCACCTTGAGGAGATCCAGGATAGGATTAAGGCTCTTAAGTTGGCCAATTCCGTTATTATGGATGCTTCAATCCAAGTTATTAAATTGGGAGCAAAGATTTCTGGGTTTGCTGTACTGGCTCGCAGTTCCTTATGGTTGAAATCCTGGTCTGCGGATGTGTCATCTAAGTCTAAGCTTCTGGCGATTCCCTACAAGGGTAAGACCTTGTTTGGGTCGGGCTTGACTGAGATTATTTCAGACATTACGGGAGGAAAGGGTCATTTCCTCCCTCAGGATAAGAGGAATAAGCAGAAGGGTTGTCAGAGTAATTGTTGTTCCTTTCGAAGCTTCAAGGGTAAATCTTCCTCTGCCAAGCAGGAACAGACCAAGCCTTCCTGGAAGTCGAACCAGTCTTGGATCAAAGGGAAGCAGTCTAAGAAGCCCGTTAGTGACTCAGTCAACATGAAGGGTCTGCCCCCGATCCGGGACCGGATCTTGTGGGTGGCAGACTTTCTTTTTTTGCTCAGGCTTGGGTTCGGGATGTGCCGGATCCCTGTGCGGTGGACATTGTGTCCCAGGGATACAAACTAGAGTTCAAAGCCCTTCCATCTAGGGGCAGGTTTCTGCTCTCAAGATTATCTGTAGACCAGATAAAAAGAGAGGCGTTCTTACACTGTGTCTGGGACCTTTCCGACCTTGGAGTGATAGTTCCTGTTCCAAGGCGAGAACAGGGTCTGGTCTGGGATTCTACTCCAATCTGTTTGTGGTTCCCAAAAAAGAGGGAACTTTCAGACCAATTTTAGACCTCAAAAGTTTAAACAAGTTCCTCAGAGTACCGTCCTTCAAGATGGAAACTATTGGTTTCATTCGTTCAGGAGGGTCAATTCATGACAACCGTAGATTTAAAGGATGCGTACCTGCATGTTCCCATCCACTGGGATCATAACAAGTTTCTGAGGTTCGCGTTTCTAGACAAACACTTCCAGTTTGTGGCTCTTCCATTCGGCCTTCCCACAGCTCCCAGAATTTTTTCAAAGGTCCTGGGATCCATGTTGGCGGTGCTCCGGTTGCGGGGCATTTCAGTGGCACCTTATCTGGACGACTTTTTGGTTCACACGCCATCCTTCCAGCAAGCAAGCTTCCACACAGAGATGTTTTTATCCTTTCTGCGTTCTCACGGATGGAAGATGAATTTGGGAAAAAGTTCCTTAACTCTAGCTACAAGGGTAGTGTTCCTGGGAACCATAATAGATTCCCTATCAATGAAAATATTTCTGACAGAGGTCAGAAAATCAAAGATCTTCGATTCTTGTCTGGCTCTTCAGTCCTCTCCTCAGCCCTCAGTGGCTCAATGTATGGAAGTGATCCTGTTTGCCCGGTTCCATCTCAGACCTCTGCAATTATACGGAACTGTCTCCGTGAACTGGATTTGGCGACGAGACTCTCTTCCTTGGTGGTTGTGTCAGGAACATCTCTCCAATGGAACCTGCTTTCGCAGACCCACCTGGGTGATTGTGACAACGGACGCCAGCCTGCCGGGATGGGGAGCAGTCTGGGGCTCTCTAAAGGCTCAGGGGGCATGGACTCGGGAGGAGTCTGTCCTTCCTATAAACATCCTAGAGCTGAGGGCAATCTTCAATGCTCTTCTGGCCTGGCCTCAGTTAGCTTCAGCCCAGTTTATCAGGTTCCAGTCGGGCAACATAACTTTGGTGGCTTACATCAATCATCAGGGAGGAACTCGGAGTTCCTTGGCCATGACAGAGGTAGTCGAAATTACTCTGTGGGCGGAGACCCACATCTGCGATCCACATTCCAGAAGTGGACAATTGGAAAGCAGATTTTCTGAGCAGACAGACTTTTCACCTGGGGGAGTGGGAACTCCATCTGGAGGTGTTTTCCAACAGGAGAGGGCTTCAGTGATCCTCATTGCGCCAGCGTGTTTTTTCGCAGGATCTAGTATGCAGACCTAGTGGAGATGTCTTCTCTTCCACTTTGGAGACTTCCACTGAGGAAGGACCTTCTACTTCAAGGACCCTTCGTCCAAATCTCGTTTCTCTGAAGCTGACTGCTTGGAGATTGAACGCTTAATTCTATCTTAGCGCGGATTTTCGGAGTCGATTATTGAGATTTTGATTCAGGCTCGTAAGCCTGTAACTAAGAAAATTTACCATAAGATATGGCGCAAATATCTGTTTTGGTGTGAATCCAGAAGCTACTCTTGGAGTAGAGTCCGGATTCCTAGAATTTTGTCCTTTCTCCAAGAAGGTCTGGAGAAGGGCTTATCTGCAAGTACTTTGAAGGGTCAAATATCTGCCTTATCTATTTTGCTGCATAAGCGTCTGGCGGATGTACCAGACGTCCAATCTTTCTGTCAGGCCTTGATCAGAATCAGGCCTGTGTTCAAACCTGTTACTCCTCCCTGGAGTCTTAACCTTGTTAAAGTTCTTCAGCAGGCTCCGTTTGAGCCTATGCATTCCTTAGATATTAAGATGTTATCTTGGAAAGTTTTGTTTCTTGTTGCAATTTCTTCTGCTCGTAGAGTCTCGGAGATCTCTGCGTTGAAGTGTGAATCTCTTTACCTTATTTTTCATTCGGATAAGGTAGTTATGCATACTAAGTTAGGTTTCCTTCCTAAAGTTGTTTTGGTTAGGAACATTAATCAAGAAATCGTTGTACCTTCTTTGTGTCCAAACCCTTCTTCTCATAAAGAACGTCTCCTGCACAACCTAGATGTGGTGCATGCACTGAATACTATTTACAGGTGACTAAGGATTTCCGTCAGTCTTCTGCTTTGTTGTTTTTCTCTGGGAAAGCAAGGGTCAGAAAGCTACGGCTACTTCTCTTTCTTTGTGGCTGAAGAATATAATTTGTTTGACATATGAGACTGCTGGACAGCAGCCTCCTGAGAGGGTCACTGCTCATTTCACGAGGGCGGTTTCCTCTTCCTGGGCATTCAAAAATGAAGCTTCCATAGAACAGATTTGCAAGGCTGCAACTTGGTCCGCTCTACTCACCTTTTCAAAATTCTATAAATTTGATACTTTTGCCTCGGCTGAGGCTTCTTTTGGGAGAAAGGTTCTTCAAGCAGTGGTGCCTTCTGTTTAGGTATCCTGTCTTTTCCATCCCTTATCGTCTGTGTCCTCTGGCTTGGATATTGATTCCCAATAGTAATTAGAGATGATCCGTGGACTCACTGTGTCATTAGAAAGAAAACAAAATGTATGCTTACCTGATAAATTTCTTTCTTGACACTGTGAGTCCACGGCCCGCCCTATTTATTTAGACAGGTTTTTGTGTTATAAACCTCAGGCACCTCTGCACCTAGTGTTACTTCCTTTCTCTCTTTTTCCTTCGGTCGAATGACTGGGGGTGGAGGGAGGGGAGGTGATATTTAATAGCTTTGCTGTGGTGCTCTTTGCATCCTCCTGCTGGCCATGAGTGATATTCCCAATAGTAATTAGAGATGATCCATGGACTCACTGTGTCAAGAAATAAATAAATTTATCAGGTAGGCATAAATTTCTCCAACATAGGTGTGTCCGGTCCACGGCGTCATCCTTACTTGTGGGATATTCTCCTCCCCAACAGGAAATGGCAAAGAGCCCAGCAAAGCTGGTCATATGATCCCTCCTAGGCTCCGCCTACCCCAGTCATTCTCTTTGCCGTTGCACAGGCAACATCTCCACGGAGATGGCTAAGAGTTTTTTGGTGTTTAAATGTAGTTTTTATTCTTCAATCAAGTGTTTGTTATTTTAAAATAGTGCTGGTATGTACTATTTACTCTGAAACAGAAAAGAGAAGAAGATTTCTGTTTGTGAGAGGAAGATGATTTTAGCAAACGTTACTAAAATCGATTGCTGTTTCCACACAGGACTGTTGAGATGAAGTAACTTCAGTTGGGGGAAGCAGTTGGCAGACTTTTCTGCCTGAGGTATGATGGCCACATTTCTAACACGACTTGGTAATGCTGGAAGGCTGTCATTTTCCCTATGGGGACCGGTAAGCCATTTTCTTAGATTAAGTATAAGAATAAGGGCTTTATAAGGGCTTAAAAAACTGGTAGACATTTTTCTGGGCTAAAACGATTAATTGCTAAGCATATTTGACAGATTATAGCGCTTTATAGTTATTATAATCTTGGGGATTGTTGTTAAAAAACGGCAGGCACTGTATGGACACCTTTTTCAGATGGGGGCCTTCTCTAGTCATAGGCAGAGCCTCATTTTCGCGCCACTAATGCGCAGTTGTTTTTGGAAGGCAAGGCATGCAGATGCATGTGTGAGGAGCTAAGATCCACTGAAAAAGCTTATAGAAGGCGTCATTTGGTATCGTATTCCCCTTTGGGCTCGGTTGGGTCTCAGCAAAGCAGATTCCTGGGACTGTATAGGGGTTAAATGTAAAAACGGCCCCGGTTCCGTTATTTTAAGGGTTAAAGCTTTCAAATTTGGTGTGCAATACTTTTAAGGCTTTAAGACACTGTGGTGAAATTTTGGTGAATTTTGAACAATTGCTTCATATTTTTTCGCATATTCAGTAATAAAGTGTGTTCTGTTTAAAATTTAAAGTGACAGTAACGGTTTTATTTTAAAACGTTTTTTGTGCCTTGTTGACAAGTTTAAGCCTGTTTTACATGTCTGAACCATCAGATAAACGATGTTCTATATGTATGAAAGCCAATGTGTGTCCCCATTTAAATATATGTGATAATTGTGACATGGTGTCCAAACAAAGTAGGGACAATGATGCCACAGATAATAATAGTGCCCAAGATGATTCTTCAGATGAGGGGAGTAAGCATGGTACTGCATCACCCCCTTCTGTGTCTACACCAGTTTTGCCCACACAAGAGGCCCCTAGTACATCTAGTGCGCCAATACTTATTACTATGCAACAATTAACGGCTGTTATGGATAATTCTATTGCAAATATTTTATCTAAAATACCTACTTATCAAAGAAAGCGCGATTGCTCTGTTTTAAACACTGAAGAGCAAGAGGACGCTGATGATAACGCTTCTGACATACCCTCACACCAATCTGAAGGGGCCAGGAGGGAGGTTTTGTCTGAGGGAGAAATTTCAGAATCAGGAAAAATTTCTCAACAAGCTGAACCTGATGTTGTAACATTTAAATTTAAATTAGAACATCTCCGCGCACTGCTTAAGGAGGTATTATCTACTCTGGATGATTGTGACAATTTGGTCATTCCAGAGAAATTATGTAAGATGGACAAGTTCCTAGAGGTTCCGGTGCCCCCCGATGTTTTTCCTATACCCAAGCGGGTGGCGGACATAGTAAACAAGGAATGGGAAAGGCCCGGCATACCTTTTGTGCCTCCCCCTATATTTAAGAAATTATTTCCTATAGTCGACCCCAGAAAGGACTTATGGCAGACAGTCCCTAAGGTCGAGGGGGCGGTCTCTACTCTAAACAAACGCACTACTATTCCCATAGAAGATAGTTGTGCTTTTAAAGATCCTATGGATAAAAAATTAGAGGGTTTGCTTAAAAAAATGTTTGTTCAGCAAGGTTACCTTCTTCAACCAATTTCATGCATTGTTCCTGTCACTACGGCAGCGTGTTTCTGGTTCGAAGAACTAGAAAAGTCGCTCAATAAAGAATCTTCGTATGAGGAGGTTATGGACAGAGTTCATGCACTTAAATTGGCTAACTCTTTTATTCTAGATGCCGCTTTGCAATTAGCGAGATTAGCGGCGAAAAATTCAGGATTTGCTATCGTGGCGCGCAGAGCGCTCTGGCTAAAGTCTTGGTCAGCGGATGTGTCTTCCAAGACAAAATTGCTTAACATCCCTTTCAAGGGCAAAACACTGTTTGGTCCTGATTTGAAAGAGATTATTTCAGACATCACCGGAGGAAAGGGCCACGCCCTTCCTCAGGATAGGTCTTTTAAGGCTAGAAATAAGCCTAATTTTCGTCCCTTTCGCAGAAACGGACCAGCCTCTACTTCTACATCCTCTAAGCAAGAGGGTAATACTTCTCAACCCAAACCAGCCTGGAGACCGATGCAAGGCTGGAACAAGGGTAAGCAGGCCAAGAAGCCTGCCACTGCTACCAAAACAGCATGAAGGGATGGCCCCCGATCCGGGACCGGATCTGGTGGGGGGCAGACTTTCTCTCTTTGCTCAGGCCTGGGCAAGAGATGTTCAGGATCCTTGGGCACTAGAAATAGTTTCTCAAGGTTATCTCCTGGAATTCAAGGAACTACCCCCAAGGGGAAGGTTCCACAGGTCTCAATTATCTTCAAACCAAATAAAAAGACAGGCATTCTTACATTGTGTAGAAGACCTGTTAAGGATGGGAGTAATTCATCCAGTTCCAATAAGAGAACAAGGGATGGGGTTTTACTCCAACCTGTTCATAGTTCCCAAAAAAGAGGGAACATTCAGACCAATTCTAGATCTCAAGATCCTAAACAAATTTCTCAGGGTTCCATCGTTCAAAATGGAAACCATTCGAACGATCCTTCCTACCATCCAGGAAGGTCAATTTATGACCACGGTGGATTTAAAGGATGCGTACCTCCATATTCCTATCCACAAGGAACATCATCAGTTCCTAAGGTTCGCTTTTCTGGACAAGCATTACCAGTTTGTGGCACTTCCATTCGGATTAGCCACTGCTCCGGGAATTTTCACAAAGGTACTAGGGTCCCTTCTAGCGGTTCTAAGACCAAGGGGCATTGCAGTAGTACCGTACTTGGACGACATCCTGATTCAAGCGTCGTCTCTGTCAAAAACAAAGGCTCATACGGACATCGTCCTAGCCTTTCTCAGATCTCACGGATGGAAAGTGAACATAGAAAAAAGTTCTCTTTCCCCGTCAACAAGAGTTCCCTTCTTGGGAACAATAATAGACTCCTTAGAAATGAGAATTTTTCTGACAGAGGTCAGAAAATCAAAACTTCTAAGCTCTTGTCAAGTTCTTCATTCTGTTCTTCGTCCTTCCATAGCGCAGTGCATGGAAGTAATAGGATTGATGGTTGCAGCAATGGACATAGTTCCTTTTGCACGAATTCATCTAAGACCATTACAACTGTGCATGCTCAGACAGTGGAATGGGGATTATACAGACTCGTCTCCGACGATTCAAGTAGATCAAAGGACCAGAGATTCACTCCGTTGGTGGCTAATCCTGGACAACCTGTCACAGGGAATGAGCTTCCGCAGACCAGAGTGGGTCATTGTCACGACCGACGCCAGTCTGGTGGGCTGGGGCGCGGTCTGGGAACCCCTGAAAGCTCAGGGTCTATGGTCTCGGGAAGAATCTCTTCTCCCGATAAACATTCTGGAACTGAGAGCGATATTCAATGCTCTCAAAGCTTGGCCTCATCTAGCAAAGGCCAAATTCATAAGGTTTCAATCAGACAACATGACGACAGTTGCATATATCAACCATCAGGGGGGAACAAGGAGTTCCCTGGCAATGGAGGAAGTGACCAAGATAATTCAATGGGCGGAGGATCACTCCTGTCACTTGTCTGCAACCCACATCCCAGGAGTGGAAAATTGGGAAGCGGATTTTCTGAGTCGTCAGACATTCCATCCGGGGGAGTGGGAACTCCACCCGGAAATCTTTGCCCAAATAACTCAATTATGGGGCATTCCAGACATGGATCTGATGGCGTCTCGTCAGAACTTCAAGGTTCCTTGTTACGGGTCCAGATCCAGGGATCCCAAGGCGATTCTAGTGGATGCACTAGTAGCACCTTGGACCTTCAACCTAGCTTATGTTTTCCCACCGTTTCCTCTCATTCCCAGGCTGGTAGCCAGGATCAACCAGGAGAGGGCTTCGGTGATCTTGATAGCTCCTGCGTGGCCACGCAGGACTTGGTATGCAGACCTGGTGAATATGTCATCGGCTCCACCATGGAAGCTACCTTTGAGACAGGACCTTCTTGTTCAAGGTCCATTCGAACATCCGAATCTGGTTTCTCTCCAACTGACTGCTTGGAGATTGAACGCTTGATTTTATCAAAGCGTGGGTTTTTTTAGATTCTGTAATTGATACTCTGATTCAGGCTAGAAAGCCTGTGACTAGAAAAATTTACCATAAGATATGGAAAAAATATATCTGTTGGTGTGAATCTAAAGGATTCCCGTGGAACAAGATAAAAATTCCTAGGATTTTATCCTTTCTACAAGAGGGTTTGGAGAAGGGATTATCTGCAAGTTCTCTAAAGGGACAGATTTCTGCGTTATCTGTTTTACTTCACAAAAGACTGGCAGCTGTGACAGACGTTCAAGCGTTTGTTCAGGCTCTGGTTAGACTCAAGCCTGTTTACAGACCTTTGACTCCTCCCTGGAGTCTTAATCTAGTTCTTTCAGTTCTTCAAGGGGTTCCGTTTGAACCCTTACATTCCGTAGATATTAAGTTATTATCTTGGAAAGTTTTGTTTTTGGTTGCAATTTCTTCTGCTAGAAGAGTTTCTGAGTTATCTGCGCTGCAGTGTTCTCCGCCCTATCTGGTGTTCCATGCAGATAAGGTGGTTTTACGTACTAAGCCTGGTTTTCTTCCGAAAGTTGTTTCCAACAAGAATATTAACCAGGAGATAGTTGTACCTTCTTTGTGCCCGAATCCAGTTTCAAAGAAGGAACGTTTGTTACACAATTTGGACGTAGTCCGTGCTCTAAAATTCTATTTAGAGGCCACTAAAGATTTCAGACAAACTTCTTCTTTGTTTGTTGTCTATTCTGGTAAAAGGAGAGGTCAAAAAGCAACTTCTACCTCTCTTTCCTTTTGGCTTAAAAGCATTATCCGTTTGGCTTATGAGACTGCCGGACGGCAGCCTCCTGAAAGAATCACAGCTCACTCCACTAGGGCTGTGGCTTCCACATGGGCCTTCAAGAACGAGGCTTCTGTTGACCAGATTTGTAAGGCAGCGACTTGGTCTTCACTGCACACTTTTGCCAAATTTTACAAATTTGATACTTTTGCTTCTTCAGAGGCTATTTTTGGGAGAAAGGTTTTGCAAGCCGTGGTGCCTTCCATTTAGGTGACCTGATTTGCTCCCTCCCTTCATCCGTGTCCTAAAGCTTTGGTATTGGTTCCCACAAGTAAGGATGACGCCGTGGACCGGACACACCTATGTTGGAGAAAACAGAATTTATGCTTACCTGATAAATTACTTTCTCCAACGGTGTGTCCGGTCCACGGCCCGCCCTGGTTTTTTTAATCAGGTCTGATGAATTATTTTCTCTAACTACAGTCACCACGGTATCATATGGTTTCTCCTATGCATATTTCCTCCTGTACGTCGGTCGAATGACTGGGGTAGGCGGAGCCTAGGAGGGATCATATGACCAGCTTTGCTGGGCTCTTTGCCATTTCCTGTTGGGGAGGAGAATATCCCACAAGTAAGGATGACGCCGTGGACCGGACACACCGTTGGAGAAAGTAATTTATCAGGTAAGCATAAATTCTGTTTTTGTTTTTGTCTCTATCCCAACTTGTTTTATGTCACTTTTAGTTACGCATTGTAAAACAAGTTTGCAATATACTTTTATCAGGGTAAATTTGATAGAAATCAAATCGATTGTAATCACAATATTCTACAGAAAGGCTTCGTTTTTAGAATAATTACTTTTCAGATTATTTTTACGGTTATATCAGAAAATTACTTATTTAGTTATATACAGTTAGAAACACATAGATAATTATTAAATTGAGAGGCTAACTATATTCAGTTTATTAGGCTAATCATTCATATTTGATCAACTTTTCATCTGCTTTATTGGAAGTTGAAACATAATAATTATCTTAATAATTAAATAGTTTTATTTAACTAAAGCAATAACATTATAGGTTTCACTTTCATTTTTCAAGCTTGCCTGTCCCTCCTCACACTCGGGTCCTTGTGCAGATCTATTCCCCTACAAACAATCTTCTATTTATTGAGCTGCTTGAAACTTTGCAATAGGTTGATTCTGTGTTGATAGAATTGCAGGCAAGCAATTGTGACAGTAAAGTCAAAATTAAACTTTCATGATTAAGATAGAACATGCAGTTGGAAAAAAAAAAAAAAAACTTTCTCTGGGGATTCAAGCTCTGGAAGCGATTGGGATCCTCTTTACCTCGGCCAGCAATGGTTCCGATCGTTGGTGGCGTGAGAGGGATACGAGGGAGGCGGGTTGGCAGCCCATCGCTGGAGAGGAGTTCCGGATCCTGGAGTGCACGGTAGAGGGCGTGCGCGAGGGCGCGCACAAGGGAGCGATGCCTGCGCCCGTTAACTGTATGCGATCGAGGGGGAGGGGGAATAAGTGTTTGGGAAAGGGATCTGAGGGGGGTATGAGGGGAGCAGCTACACTACAGAAAAATGGGGGTTTTATTTATTTTTTTATAAAAAGAAAAAAAGCATATTTCCTTCCTAAGATAGGGAGAGTCCACGGCTTTATTTCTTACTGTTGGGAAATACAACACCAGGCCACCAGGAGGAGGCAAAGATACCCCAGGCAAAGGCTTAAAGTGAAGGTCAATTTTGACGAATAAGTGCCCAGTTTTTAATAATCCTATTACACTTTAATTCATCAAAATTGACATTTCAAACGTTTTCTTCAAAAACTTACCTTTTTAATCTTGAATGTTGCTCCATCGATTCCCCCGGCCATCGGAAACCTCTGCTTACGTCAGAAATGACAAATCCGGCTTCCTCCAGTCATGCGTTCCCCCCGGGGGGATCATGGCCTGAGGGAACGCTGTGATTGGATGAAGCCGGATTCGTCATTTTGGACCTGCAACCTTATTACCCCAGTCATGCTTTGCCTTTCGTCACGTTAGGAAGTGGCAGAGAAGTGTTAGAAGATTCGGAGAGTCCTGAAGAAAAGGTATCTGCCCTTCGAGATAGGACTGGAGTTTTAAGTAGTCCTGTCAACCTCTCAGTGAGAGTATTGATGAAATCCATCCAGACTACTGCTAACAGCTCCTAAGCAATCAGTGTTGACGAGTTTCACTGCCTGCCTTTTCTCACTCAAGTCCATGTCAGGAGCGCTGCTATCGGACTGTCACACTTGAGAGGCTGTGTTTCTGTTCCACAGCATGGATCCTGGAGGTAAGATAGGATAAGACATCAACCTGAGGACAGCGTTTTCTCTGTTAACTGTATGGGTCTAGGAGGTGGTAAGTGCCCCATCCATTGGGTGTATAAAGGTGCTTTTTTCATAATAAAAAACATTTTTATTTGTGTCCTCCTGTGAGTATAACCTGAACTCTGACATGTTAGAAGGTACTCCTTCTGTACTAAATCATACCTGTTTATATTGTGAGGAGGCCGTGGTTTTTGTTTTCCCGCCCACTCAATTATGTTCCACATGCCTTAACACTGTTATAAAGTCTAAGAAGGGAGATAAGCCTGCTAAGGCTATTAGTCCCTCTGAGCCGTCTACCTCTCAGGACTCGGCTTCCAGTGAGATTACTACCCTTGCTACATTATCCACTCCACATGCAGTTCCCCGTAGCACATCTAATCCTCCATCCGGAGGGGACCTTCTTCCTGCGGACTTTACCGTGCAGTTAAAATGGCGATGTCTGTGGTCCTCAGTGCATTACTTAGCTCTAACAAACGCGAGAGAAAGGTTAAACATAGCTCTCCTGACCCGGAGTCATCTAAATATATATTGGATTTAGCTATTATGCCCCAGTTATCCGATGATGAGTTAACCTCTGTAGCTTCAGAAGGTGAACTTTCTGGGTTGGACACATTAGCGTCTAAGCCTCCTTTAGATTTAAAATTTAGCACTTGCTTTTTTTATTAAAGGAGGTTCTGTCTACGTTAGAGGTTCCAGAGGCCACACTGCCGGAAGAACCTATGATACCTAAATTAGACAGTTTACGAAGACAGGAAAGTTCCTTTTTACTTTTCCTGTGCCGGTTAAAATGGCAAACATTATTAAGAATGAATGGGAAAGAATTGGATCTTCCTTTTGCCCCTCGTCTACTTTAAAAGGTTGTTCCTAGTCTCTGACTCTCAACTGGATTTGTGGGGCTTCATTCCTAAGGTGGATGGTGCTATCCCTACGCTTGGTAACGTACTACTATACCTCTTGAGGATAGTTCTTCGTTCAGAGAGCCGATGGATAAGAAAATAGAAACCTTTCTCAGAAAGATGTTTCAACATAAAGGATTTTTGCAGTTGCCGAAGCAGCTACCTACTGGTGCGACTTTGTCGGAACTCATTGAGGTGGAGTCTCCCCTTGAGGATAATCAAGACAGAATTAAAGCTCTGAGAATTGCTAATTCTTTTATCTGTGATGCGAACATCAAAATTATTCGCCTAAATGCAAAGGCCTCTGGCTTTGCAGTCCTAGCCTGCCGGGCGCTCTGGTTGAAGTCTTGGTCTGTGGATATGACTTCTAAGTCCAGACTCCTTTCTTTTCCCTTCAAGGGAAAGATTTTATTTGGTCCAGGCCTACTACATTATTTCTGTGGTTACCGGAGGCGAGGGTGCCTTTCTACCGCAAGATAAGAACAACTCTAAGGAACTACAATCTTCTCATTTTTGTTCCTTTTGTTCTGACAAATCCCAAAGACGAGCAACCCAAGAGTACTTGGAAACCGGCTCAGTCCTTAAATAAATCCAAGCAGAATAGAAGCCCGCTGAAAACAAATCTGCATAAAGGGGCGACCCCCGATCCAGGATCGGATCGTGTAGGGGGCAGACTGTCTCTTTTTTCAGATGCTTGGTTCAGGGTGTAGTGGTTCACACCTAATTCACTTATAAGGTCTTAAAGCACAGTTATATTGAAATATAAATTCCAAGCACTGAACTTTAAATATTATATCAGAGAAACAGGTCTCATTTCTTACAAATAAAGTTTTGAGTACAATAAAGAAATGGTACTTGAGAAGATAACATTGTTTAAAAATAATTTTTTATTATACAGAAAAATCAGCTTACAGAAGTAATATAAAATTAAATTTATTTAAATCCAATATACACACAGAGTCAAAAGACTTTTAGTTTAAACTTGCTTTCAATAACAATTGTTACATACCACTCGAAATGACTTCTTTGCAACCAAATCTTATCCTTAGAGATGCTCTATAATATCCTGTCAGTCACCTGCCTCATGTTTACAACAAGGTGTTTTTATAGTTTTTTATTTGGATGACGTCATAATTTATTGTTTTCTTTTTATATGTATTTTTAGCATCATTTTAACATCAACAAAACTTGTCTAGCTTTTTCTATCTTCAACTATGTGGCCTTGATAATCTGTTATACAAGAGTTTAGACATACGCACTTTAAATTGCAAGGAGCATCCATTTTAGAGCTATAAATTCAAGGTTGAATAAACCTCCATTTTAAATCATATAACATCTTATGTTAAGACTAGTTAGTTGGTTAGTATGTTAGCAGACAGATAATAAAAACCTTTTATATTGTAAAAGACTTTTGTTTAAACATATAAAAGTATTCAGTTATACATTGTACATATTGTACATCATTTAAACATATATTTGAATATAATCATACATATATTGCAAAATAAGCATATTAAAGATTATATTTTTCACAATTTATGTGAACAGGCTCTTATAACAAGGTACAGTCTTTATGTATAGAAGCTGTACATGATAGATTTAAAAGAAATCTATCATTTATAGTTAGTTATAAGTGTCTTGCTGAAATAATGTATTTCTTACTGTTGGCATATTTATCAAGTGAATAGCAATATTAATTTGCAATCTAACATTACGTAGCAGCTTTTATTGAGACAAGCATGCTATAAACAAAGTTTATTTGCAAAGTCATGCATTGTTAACTAAAAATTACATTTACAAGCACAGGTATATCACAGAGTTAACGAAAGCCTGTTACAAGGGACATACAGGATCCTGGAGGTCATATCTCAGGTATACAAGATAGGCTTCAAATCTCATCCACCAAGTGGCAGATTCCTACTCTCGAACCAGAAAAGAGGGATGCCTTTCTAGGGTGCGTTCGGTACCTAAAGTGCTTAAACAAGTTTCTCAGTGTCCCTTCCTTCAAGATGGAGAAGCTACGGGCCATCCTTCCTTTAGTTTAGGAAGGCCAGTTTATGACCACTATAGAGCTGAAGGACGCTTACTGTCATGTTCCAATCCACAGGGAACACTTTCAGTTCCTGAGGTTTGCATTCCTGGACCAGCTCTTCCAGTTCATTGCCCTTCCGTTTGGCCTAGCTACTGCTCCAAGAATATTTATGATGGTTCTGGGGTCTCTTCTAGCCTTTGCCAGAACTCAGTGTATTGCAGTCGTCCCATACTTGGATGATATTCTGGTGCAAGCACCATCCTTTCGTCTTGCGGTAGGATACTCAGAGTCCCTTCTCAGTCTGCTTCAATCACATGGATGGAAGATAAACTTGGAAAAGAGTTCTCTTATCCCAAGTACCAGGGTGGCATTCCTGGGTACTATAATAGACTCCATATCCATGAGGATATTTCGAACAGACCAGAGACGTTGCGAGCTAACTTCGGCATGTCTTGCCCTCCCGACCTCCTTGAGTCCCTCTGTGGCTCAGTGTATGGAAGTGATTGGTCTCATGGTGTCCTGCATGGACATCATTCCTTTTACCAGGTCCCGTCTCAGACCTTTACAACTGTGTATGCTGAGAAAGTGAAATGGAGATCAATCAGATCCGTCTCAACAGATTGTATTAGATGGCCGGTCGAGAGAATCGCTCTCTTGGTGGCTTTGTCCAGATTATCTTTCCCAAGGGACGAGCTTCTTAAGACCATCCTTAGAGATTGTGACTACGGACGCAAGGCTATCCGGATGGGGACCTGTTTGGGGTGCCAGGAAGGCACAGGGGTTGTGGACTCAGGAGTCGTCCTCCCTCTTGATCAATATTTTGGAACTACGGGCAATCTTCAATGCCTTGAAGGCTTGGCCTTTTCTGGGTTCATCCTAGTTTATCAAATTCCAATCAGACCATATATTCTTGGTGGCTTACATCAACCATCAGTGGGGAATGGGAAATTCCTTGTCGATGAAGGAAGTATCTCAGATTCTGGAGTGGGCGGAGGCCCACAGCTGTTCACTGTCAGCGATCCACATTCCGGGTGTGGACAACTGGGAAGCGAATTTTCTCAGCAGGCGAGGTGTTTGCAGAGATATGCAGCAAGTGGGGGACGCCGGAGATAGATCTCATGGCATCCCATCTCAATACAAAGCTACCCAGGTACGGTTCGAGGGATCCCCAAGCGGATCTAATAGATGCACTAGCAGTGCCCTGGAGGTCCAAACTCCATATCTTTTTTCCTCCATTACCGCTTCTTCCTCGAATGGTGGGCCACATCAAGCAGGAGCGGGTATCAGAAATCCTGATTGCTCCATCGTGGCCGCGAAGGACATTGTTCGCGGATCTAGTGGGGATGTCTTCATCTCCTCCGTGGAAGTTTCTTTGTCGCAGAGACCTGCTGATACAAGGTCTATTTCTCCTGTTAAGTGTGGTCAGTCCACGGGTCATCATTACTTGTGGGATATTTGCTCCTCCCCAACAGGAAGTGCAAGAGGATCACCCAGCAGAGCTGCTACATAGCTCCTCCCCTCCACGTCACACCCAGTCATTCTCTTGCACCCAACTAATAGATAGGATGTGTGAGAGGACTGTGGTGATTATACTTAGTTTTTATATCTTCAATCAAAAGTTTGTTATTTTAAAACAGCACCGGAGTGTGTTGTTCCTTCTCAGGGAGAATTTGAAGAAGAATCTACCTGAGTTTTTTGTATGATTTTAGCCAGAGTAGTTAAGATCATTTTGCTGTTCTCGGCCATCTGAGGAGTGAGGTAAACTTCAGATCAGGGGACAGCGGGCAGGTTCACCTGCAAAGAGGTATGTAGCAGCATATTATTTTCTGAGGAATGGAATTGACTGAGAAAATACTGCCAATACCTATATAATGTAAGTTCAGCCTTAAATGCAGTAGTAGCAACTGGTATCAGGCTGTCATGTATGTATATTTACACTTCAGTATTCTGGGGAATGGCACTTCACTGGAATAATACTGTATGCATAAAACTTTAGCCTATTTTGCAGTGAGAACGACTAGCAGCAGGCTTTATAATGACAATTCATTTATTTGATGTTAAACGTTTTGCTGGCATGTTAAATCGTTTAATTTTCTGAGGTACTGGGTGAAAAATTGTTTTGGGCACTGTTTTTTTCCACTTGGCGGTCATTTTATTTAATTAAAGACAGTTTACTGATCTCCCTCTCTGTTGTGTGTGAGGGGGAGGGGCTTATTTTGGCGCTTTTGCTACGCATCAGAAATTCAGTCACAAGTCTGTTTTCTTCCCTGCATGATCCGGTTCGTCTCTACAGAGTTCAAGGGTCTTCAAAAATTATTTTGAGGGAGGTAATCACTCACAGCAGACCTGTGAGATTGTGCTTTGACTGTGATAAAAAACGTTATATTCTGTACTTTTTTTCTGCTATTTAAGGGTTAGTTATCCATTGCTAATGGGGGCAATCCTTTGCTAAAATTGTGTTTTTACCGGAAAGAATTTGATTTTATAGTTTCTCCGGTTTATTGTTACTCAACTGTCATAACTTTTTCTGTGCTTCTTAAAGGCACAGTACGTTTTTCATATTATTGTAAATTGAATTGAAAAGTATTTCCAAGTTTGCTGGTTTAATTGCTAGTGTGTTAAACATGTCTGACTCAGAGGAATATCTCTGTGCTATATGTGCTAAAGCCAAAGTGGAGCCCAATAGAAATTTATGTACTAATTCCATTGATGCTACTTTAAATAAAAGTCAATCTGTACAAATTGAACATCATTCACCAAACAACGAGGGGAAAGTTATGCCGACTAACTCTCCTCACGTGTCAGTACCTGCATCTCCCGCTCGGGAGGTGCGTGATATTGTAACGCCGGGTACTTCAGGGCGGCCATTACAAATCACATTACAGGACATGGCTAATGTTATGACTGAAGTTTTGTCTAAATTACCAGAACTTAGAGGGAAGCGTGATCACTCTGGGGTGAGAATAGAGTGCGCTGATAATAATAGGGCCATGTCAGATACTGCGTCACAGTATGCAGAACATGAGGACGGAGAGCTTCAATCTGCAGGTGACGGTTCTGATCCCAATAGAGTGGATTCAGACATTTCTAATTTTAAGTTTAAGCTTGAAAACCTCCGCGTACTGCTAGGGGAGGTATTAGCGGCTCTGAATGATTGTAACACCGTTGCAATCCCAGAGAAATTATGTAGGCTGGATAGATACTATGCGGTACCGGCGAGTACTGACGTATTTCCTATACCTAAGAGGCTTACAGAGATAATTACTAAGGAGTGGGATAGGCCCGGTGTACCCTTTTCCCCCCCTCCTGTATTTAGAAAAATGTTTCCTATAGACGCCACCACACGGGACTTATGGCAGACGGTCCCTAAGGTGGAGGGAGCGGTTTCTACTCTGGCTAAGCGTACCACTATCCCGGTGGAGGATAGCTGTGCCTTTTCAGATCCAATGGATAAAAAATTAGAGGGTTACCTTAAGAAAATGTTTGTTCAACAAGGTTTTATATTGCAACCCCTTGCATGTATTGCGTCTGTCACGGCCGCGGCCGCTTTTTGGTCCGAGTCCCTGGAAGAGACTCTTGACTCAATAACTATAGATGAGATTTCAAACAAGCTTAAAACACTTAAGCTAGCTAATTCATTTGTTTCAGATGCCGTAGTACATTTAACTAAACTTACGGCTAAGAATTCCGGATTCGCCATTCAGGCATGCAGAGCACTATGGCTAAAATCCTGGTCAGCTGACGTTACTTCTAAATCTAAGTTACTTAACATACCTTTCAAAGGGCAGACCTTATTTGGGCCCGGTTTGAAAGAAATTATCGCTGACATTACAGGAGGTAAAGGCCATGCCCTGCCTCAAGACAGAGCCAAACCTAGGGCTAGACAGTCTAATTTTCGTTCCTTTCGTAATTTTAAGGCAGGAGCAGCATCAACTTCCTCTGCACCAAAACAGGAAGGAGCTGTTGCTCGCTACAGACAAGGCTGGAGACCTAACCAGTCCTGGAACAAGGGCAAGCAGGCCAGAAAACCTGCTGCTGCCCCTAAGACAGCATGAATTGAGGGCCCCCGATCCGGGAACGGATCTAGTGGGGGGCAGACTTTCTCTCTTCGCCCAGGCTTGGGCAAGAGATGTCCAGGATCCCTGGGCGTTAGAGATCATATCTCAGGGATATCTTCTGGACTTCAAATCCTCTCCCCCAAAAGGGAGATTTCATCTGTCAAGGTTGTCGACAAACCAAATAAAGAAAGAGGCGTTTCTACGCTGTGTACAAGATCTTTTACTAATGGAAGTGATCCATCCGGTTCCGCGGTCGGAACACGGACAGGGGTTTTACTCAAATCTGTTTGTGGTTCCCAAGAAAGAAGGAACCTTCAGACCAATCTTGGATTTAAAGATCCTAAACAAATTCCTAAGAGTTCCATCGTTCAAAATGGAAACTATTCGGACAATCCTACCCATGATCCAAAAGGGTCAGTACATGACCACAGTGGATTTAAAGGATGCTTACCTTCACATACCGATTCACAGAGATCATTACCGGTATCTAAGGTTTGCCTTCCTAGACAGGCATTACCAGTTTGTAGCTCTTCCATTCGGATTGGCTACGGCTCCAAGAATCTTCACAAAGGTTCTGGGTGCTCTTCTGGCGGTACTAAGACCGCGAGGAATTTCGGTAGCTCCGTACCTAGACGACATTCTGATACAAGCTTCAAGCTTTCAAACTGCCAAGTCTCATACAGAGTTAGTACTGGCATTTCTAAGGTCGCATGGATGGAAGGTGAACGAAAAGAAGAGTTCTCTCTTTCCACTCACGAGAGTTCCCTTCTTGGGGACTCTTATAGATTCTGTAGAAATGAAGATCTACCTGACAGAAGACAGGTTAACAAAGCTTCAAAATGCTTGCCGTGTCCTTCATTCCATTCAACACCCGTCAGTGGCTCAATGCATGGAGGTGATCGGCTTAATGGTAGCGGCAATGGACATAGTACCCTTTGCACGCCTGCATCTCAGACCGCTGCAATTGTGCATGCTAAGTCAGTGGAATGGGGATTACTCAGATTTGTCCCCTACTCTGAATCTGGATCAAGAGACCAGAAATTCTCTTCTATGGTGGCTTTCTCGACCACATCTGTCCAGGGGGATGCCATTCAGCAGGCCAGATTGGACATTTGTAACAACAGACGCCAGCCTACTAGGTTGGGGCGCTGTCTGGAATTCTCTGAAGGCTCAGGGATCATGGACTCAGGAGGAGAGTCTCCTGCCAATAAACATTCTGGAATTGAGAGCAGTTCTCAATGCCCTTCTGGCTTGGCCCCAGTTAACAACTCGGGGGTTCATCAGGTTTCAGTCGGACAACATCACGACTGTAGCTTACATCAACCATCAAGGAGGGACAAGAAGCTCCCTAGCGATGATGGAAGTATCAAAGATAATTCGCTGGGCAGAGTCTCACTCTTGCCACCTATCAGCAATCCACATCCCGGGAGTGGAGAACTGGGAGGCGGATTTCCTAAGTCGTCAGACTTTTCATCCGGGGGAGTGGGAACTTCATCCGGAGGTCTTTGCCCAAATACTTCGACGTTGGGACAAACCAGAGATAGATCTCATGGCGTCTCGACAGAACGCCAAGCTTCCTTGTTACGGGTCCAGATCCAGGGACCCGGGAGCGGTCCTGGTAGATGCTTTGACAGCACCTTGGACCTTCGGGAGGGCTTATGTGTTTCCACCCTTCCCGATGCTTCCTCGATTGATTGCCAGGATCAAACAGGAGAGAGCATCGGTGATTCTAATAGCGCCTGCGTGGCCACGCAGGACCTGGTATGCAGATCTAGTGGACATGTCATCCTGTCCACCTTGGTCTCTGCCTCTGAGACAGGACCTTCTGATCCAGGGTCCCTTCAAACATCAAAATCTAATTTCTCTGAAGCTGACTGCCTGGAAATTGAACGCTTGATTTTATCAAAACGTGGATTTTCTGAGTCAGTAATTGATACCTTAATACAGGCTAGGAAGCCTGTTACCAGAAAGATTTACCATAAAATATGGCGTAAATACTTATATTGGTGCGAATCCAAAGGTTACTCTTGGAGTAAGGTTAGGATTCCTAGGATATTGTCTTTTCTACAAGAAGGTTTAGAAAAGGGTTTATCCGCTAGTTCCTTAAAGGGACAGATCTCAGCTCTGTCCATTCTTTTACACAAACGTCTGTCAGAAGTTCCAGACGTTCAGGCTTTTTGTCAGGCTTTGGCCAGGATTAAGCCTGTGTTTAAAACTGTTGCTCCGCCATGGAGTTTAAACTTAGTTCTTAACGTTTTACAGGGTGTTCCGTTTGAACCCCTTCATTCCATTGATATCAAGCTGTTATCTTGGAAAGTTCTGTTTTTAATGGCTATTTCCTCGGCTCGAAGAGTCTCTGAGTTATCGGCCTTACATTGTGATTCTCCTTATCTGATTTTTCATTCAGACAAGGTAGTTCTGCGTACTAAACCTGGGTTCTTACCTAAGGTAGTCACTAACAGGAATATCAATCAAGAGATTGTTGTTCCATCTTTGTGTCCTAATCCTTCTTCGAAGAAGGAACGTCTTCTGCACAATCTAGATGTAGTCCGTGCCCTGAAATTTTATTTACAGGCAACTAAAGATTTTCGACAAACGTCTTCCCTGTTTGTCGTTTATTCTGGTCAGAGGAGAGGTCAAAAAGCTTCTGCTACCTCTCTCTCTTTTTGGCTTCGTAGCATAATACGTTTAGCTTATGAGACTGCTGGACAGCAGCCTCCTGAAAGAATTACAGCTCATTCTACCAGAGCTGTGGCTTCCACTTGGGCCTTTAAGAATGAGGCCTCTGTTCAGATTTGCAAGGCTGCAACTTGGTCTTCTCTTCATACTTTTTCCAAATTTTCCAAATTTGACACTTTTGCTTCTTCGGAGGCTGTTTTTGGGAGAAAGGTTCTTCAGGCAGTGGTTCCTTCCGTATAAAGATCCTGCCTGTCCCTCCCGTCATCCGTGTACTTTAGCTTTGGTATTGGTATCCCACAAGTAATGATGACCCGTGGACTGACCACACTTAACAGGAGAAAACATAATTTATGCTTACCTGATAAATTCCTTTCTCCTGTAGTGTGGTCAGTCCACGGCCCGCCCTGTTTTTTATGGCAGGTCTAAATTTTTAAATTATACTCCAGTCACCACTGCACCCTTTAGCTTCTCCTTTCTCGTTGGTTCTCGGTCGAATGACTGGGTGTGACGTGGAGGGGAGGAGCTATGTAGCAGCTCTGCTGGGTGATCCTCTTGCACTTCCTGTTGGGGAGGAGCAAATATCCCACAAGTAATGATGACCCGTGGACTGACCACACTACAGGAGAAAGGAATTTATCAGGTAAGCATAAATTATGTTTTTGTTAATCAAAATCTAGATTCTCTGAGGCTGACTGCCTGGAGATTGAGTTCTTAGTCTTAGCTTAGAGAGGTTTCTCTGAGAATGTCATTAATACTCTTATTCAAGCTTGTAAATCAGTTACTCTGCATATCTACCACAAAGTGTGGAGGACCTACTTATTCTAGTGTGAAGAGCGTGGTTTTTCCTGGCACAGATTTAGGGTTGCCAGGATTTTATCGTTTCTCCAGAATGGACTGGAGAAGGGCCTTTCTACTAGTTCCCTGAGGGGACAGATTTTGGCCCTATCTGTTTTATTGCACAAGAGACTGGCTGAGCTTCCAGACGTGCAGTCCTTTGTTAAGGCTCTGATTAGGATCAGACCTGTGTTTAGATCTGGGGCTCCTCCTTGAAGCCTAAATCTTGTTCTTTGTGTTTTGCAACAGGCTCCATTTGAGCCTCTGCACTCCGTTGACATTAAATTGTTATTTTAGAAGGTTCTCTTTTTATTGGCTATCGCCTCTGCACGCAGAGTTTCTGAGATATCTGCTTTGCGATGTGAGCCTCCTTATCTAATTTTTCATACAGATAAGGCAGTTTTACGTACTAAATTAGGTTTTCTTCCTAAGGTTGTGTCAGATCGCAACATTAATCAAGTGATTGTGATTCCTTCCTTGTGTCCTAATCCTTCTTCATCGAAGGAACGTTTACTTCACAATTTGGATGTGGTTCCCACCTTGAAATTCTATCTTCAGGCTACTAAGGAGTTTAGACAAACTTCCTCTTTGTTTGTTGTCTATTCGGGGAAGCATAAGGGGCAGAAGGCTACTTCTACTTCCCTATCTTTTTGATTAAGGAGTGTCATCCGCTTAGCTTACGAGACAGAGGGACATAATCCTTGTGAGAGGATAACGGCTCATTCCTCTAGAGCAGTGGCTTCCTCTTGGGCCTTTAAGAATGAGGTCTCTATGGATCAGATTTGTAAGGCGACTACCTGGTCCTCCTTGCATTCTTTTTCTACATTTTACAAGTTTGATGTTTTTTCTTTGGCTGAAGCATCTTTCGGGAGAAAAGTTTTGCAGGCTTTGGTGCCCTCAGAATAGGGTCCGCCTTTTTCTTTTGTTCCCTCCCGTTATTCATTCAGTGTCCTCTTGAGCTTGGGTATAGTTTTCCCAACAGTAAGGAATGAAGCCGTGGACTCTCCCTATCTTAGGAAGGAAAACATAACTTATGCTTACCAGATAAATTCCTTTTCTTCCAGATAGGGAGAGTCCACAGCTTCCGTCTGTTTTTTTTTCTTGTCTAGGGGCAGCCCTCTATTATTTATTTTATTCTTCTGGCACCATTTATACCCTAATGTTTCTCCTACTTTTCCTTGTTCCCTCGGCAAAATGACTGGGGGTAATGAGGAAGTGGGAAGGATATTTAAGCCTTTGGCTGGGGTGTCTTTGCTTACTCCTGGTGGCCAGGTGTTGTATTTCCCAACAGTAAGGAATGAAGCTGTGGACTCTCCCTATCCGAAAGGACAGGAATTTATCTGGTAAGCATAAATTATGTTTTTGTAGCAATCTGGGTACTGGCACACAGCTGCCAGTACCCAAGATGGCTGCATATTGGTAGAGGGGGGAGGGTTAGAGAGCTGGTTGGGGGCTTAGGGGGGATCTTACACTGCAGATAATATATACTTTCTGCCAGTACTTGGCGGTGACAATTGTGGGGGAGGGAAGGTAGCTGTTTGAGAGGGGTCAGGGAGGGATCAGGGGGGGATCAGGGGGTGGGATGTGTCAGGTGGGAGGCTGATCTCTACACTAAATCTAAAATTAACCCTACAAGCTACATAATTTACCCCTCCACGGCTAGGCATAATGCAAGTGTGGTGTGCAGCAGCATTTAGCGGCCTTCTAATTACCAAAAAGCAATGCCAAAGCCATATATGTCTATTTCTGAACAAAGGGGATCCCAGAAAAGCATTTACAGCCATTTGTGCCATAATTGCACAAGTTGTTTGTAAATAATTTCAGTGAGAAACCTAACGTTTGTTAAAATGTAAAAAAAATTTTTATTCGATCGCATTTGGCGGTGAAATGGTGGCATGAAATATACCAAAATGTGCCTAGATCAATACTTTGGGTTGTCTACTACACTAAAGCTAAAATGAACCCTACAAGCTCCCTAATTAACCCCTTCGCTGGGAGGCACTGGGCTAGCCTGACGTGTTTATAACTGATATAGAGGAGATGTGAGAGCGCATGGGGTCTAATGTATATGAAAAATTTGTGAAAAGTCTAAATTTAGCAGGTGCTACAGATGGATTAATCTGGAAGTTCCAAAGCCTGCTAGGCTACTGTATAAAAAGTTATCTGAAAAATGTAAAATGACTCGGAAATATTTATTCAAATTGGAATTTCTTTAAAATATTTTACCACTGTTGAAATATTGCCACAAAGTGCTCTTTCTTTTCTCTCTCTTTGCTACCCTATTTGCCACACTGTCTCTTTAAATTGTTATAGCTCACCCATAGAATTGTATGGTCCCCCTACAGCCATGCCTGCCGCTCATAGGCATGCAGATACACACACACACTACATAGCTTACACTTATACATGCAGGTACACACACACACTACATAGTATACACTTATACATGCAGATACACACACACTACATAGCATACACTTACACATGCAGATACACACACACTACATAGCATACACTTATACATGCAGATACACACACACTTTATAGCTTACATTTATACATGCAGACACACACACTACATAGATTACACTTATACATGCAGATACACACACACTACACAGCTTACACTTATACATGCAGACACACACACATACACACTTATAGATACAGATAGACACACACACTACATCATATATGGGTATCTGTAACTCATTGTATGGGGTCCTGGGGTTGGCAAGCACATTAGCTGGCAATCTGAGGTTGCCACTGTTCGTTACCCTGGTGTTAGCACTGCTCATCGTATAGAACTGAAGGAATGCTAGTATTATCACCAGGGGTTAGACGTCATCACTACCAGGGGTTAGATGTCATCACTACCAGGGGTTAGATGTCACCATTACCTGAGGTCAGAGGGTATACAGCCTTTCTTACTCCTGCTTAACCCACACACCATTACTTTTCCACAAGGTATATAACCCTGGGAGAGAAAAGCCAGCTGCTTCTGAGTATGTGCCCAATAGAATTTATAAACTTTTGTTGCCAACGGTTTAGACATTAATGGCTGTGTGTTGAATTATTTTAAGGGGACAGCAAATTTACACTGTTATACAGGCTGTACACTCACTACGTAACATTGTAGCAAAGTGTCATTTCTTCAGTGCTGTCACATGAAAAGATATAATAATATATTTACAAAAATGTGAGGGGTGTACTCACTTTTGTGAGATACTGTGTGCATGTGTGTGTATATGTGTATATATATGTATATATATATGTATATATATGTATATATGTATATATATATATATATATCAAAATAACAAGAGTATTGCATTGAGCAATGATACTTTTTTTTTTTTTTTTTTATTGGACTAACTATACATTTATAAGATGACAAGCTTTCGGAAGAGTTCCTTCCTTTATCAAGTCTGAAGCAATACTGGCCAGTTCAATGGAATTTACAGATTGTATCTTAAAACACAGAATAGCTAAGAAGACATTGCAGGGAGAGGAGTAGGTGTCGTAAAAATCACGAGGGGGGCTTAGGTAACAGGCAGACAGTGTCCAGTGTAGGAGAACTGACAGGGGAAATATATAGCTATACATAGAGCATATACTGACATAAAGTTATATATCAACATTGAATCAATATCTATAAAGATGTGAAATTGTATATACAGGGGGAATACAACAGTTAAAAAAAGACAAAAGTGTGGACATAGGCTTACCTGTGTACCTATGTATAAAGAATGTGTAATATACAATGTAATTGACTAAATGAAAGTACATTACAAAAAATTTTGATAATGTGTTAAGAATCCAGAGTCCACATTTAGTCCAGAATTAAACAGGTTGAAGTGCATTATCATTTTCATTTCAAAGGTTTTTCTTTCCATGGTGTTTTTGAAGTTGCCTCTGAGAATTTTGATTTTGAGGTTTTGGATGGAGTGGTCAGGTTGGGTGAAATGGTGACCAACAGGGGTGCAGTATTTTGTTTCACAGTGGTTTTTGATTGAGTGTCTGTGTAAGTTCATTCGAAGGTGCAGTTTTTGGCTTGTTTCTCCAATATAGCATCCCATTTCACATGCAGTGCAATGTATCATGTATACCACATTTGCAGATATACATGAATATGCCCCTTTAATGTTATAAGATTTATTATTGTGATTTGCTGTGCTGCTTTCACAAACGTGTTGACACAGTTTGCAGAGTGCTTTATAGCAGCACTTGGTTCCATTCTGAGTGTTCTTTTTCTCAAGGGGTAGCTTCCTATGTACCAGTTTCTGCTTTAGGTTAGGTGGCTGTCTGTATGCCAGGATTGGGGGTTTTGGAAAGATTTTTTTGAGTGTGGGATCCTCTAAGAGTAGTGGCTGTAAGTCTTTTATGATTTTTCGTTTCCCTTCCACAGCAGGAACCAAGTGCTGCTATAAAGCACTCTGCAAACGGTGTCAACACGTTTGTGAAAGCAGCACAGCAAATCACAATAATAAATCTTATAACATTAAAGGGGCATATTCATGTATATCTGCTAATGTGGTATACATGATACATTGCACTGCATGTGAAATGGGATGCTATATTGGAGAAACAAGCCAAAAACTGCACCTTCGAATGAACTTACAGACACTCAATCAAAAACCACTGTGAAACAAAATACTGCACCCCTGTTGGTCACCATTTCACCCAACCTGACCACTCCATCCAAAACCTCAAAATCAAAATTCTCAGAGGCAACTTCAAAAACACCATGGAAAGAAAAACCTTAGAAATGAAAATGATAATGCACTTCAACCTGTTTAATTCTGGACTAAATGTGGACTCTGGATTCTTAACACATTATCAAACTTTTTTGTAATGTACTTTCATTTAGTCAATTACATTGTATATTACACATTCTTTATACATAGGTACACAGGTAAGCCTATGTCCACACTTTTGTCTTTTTTTAACTGTTGTATTCCCCCTGTATATACAATTTCACATCTTTATAGATATTGATTCAATGTTGATATATAACTTTATGTCAGTATATGCTCTATGTATAGCTATATATTTCCCCTGTCTGTTCTCCTACACTGGACACTGTCTGCCTGTTACCTAAGCCCCCCTCATCCTAAGCCCCCCTCATGATTTTTACGACAACTCCTCCTCTCCCTGCACTGTCTTCTTAGCTATTCTGTGTTTTAAGATACAATCTGTAAATTCCATTGAACTGGTCAGTATTGCTTCAGACTTGATAAAGGAAGGAACTCTTCCGAAAGCTTGTCATCTTATAAATGTATAGTTAGTCCAATAAAAAAAGTGTCATTGCTCAATGCAATACTCTCGTTATTTTGATATCTAAATCTCTGGACTAACATGGCTACTCCAATCAACGTATATATATATATATATATATATATGTATATATATATCCTATATTATAAAAGGCCAAGTATATTTGTCCAATTCAGTCATGTGCAGTAGAGATTGCGCAAGGACAAACATACCTGGACTTAACTGCAGGCGCGCAATAGATTCAGGAAGCTCCAGCACTCTCAGCTGTTATTTTACACCCGAGAGCTGGAGCTCCTGAAGCATCAGGCATCTGCCGCATATGGACCCGGAGCGCGATCGGTGCTCTGCCTCCATATGAGGGCAGATGCCTGATCGTTACAGACGTGACACTGTGTGTGTCACTGTCTAACGATCTTCTGCTGTGCTGGCGGGAGGTGTGGCGGGTGGACGGCTCATCAGCGGAGGGAGTTGGAGGGCCCTACGCTAATTCTTTTTTTAAAGGAACAGGGAGAGATAGGGCAGCTACACTACAGAAAAGGGGTTTGGGGGGGATAAATGGCGATCGCGGGAGGGGGGAGGTAGTGGTGGTGGGACCACTACACTACAGAAAAAAATAAAATAAAAAAGGGGTTTATAGGTACTGGCAGACCCAGTAAAGAGATTGGCATTACTCCACTATGTGGATGACCTCATTGGCATGGTGGTTCCAGTTCCTCCCTCGGAGAGAGGAAAAGGATTTTACTCCAATCTCTTTGTGGTCCCCAATAAAGAGGGCACCCATTCTTGACCTGAAGGGCCTCAACAGGTTCGTAAGGGTTCCCACCTTCAAGATAAACGATAAGATCCATCCTTCCCCTGATCCATGAGGGTCAGTTCATGACTTCAATAGACCTGAAGGATAAGTACCTTCACATTCCGATCCACAGAAATCACTATCGTTTCCTGCGGTTTGCTTCCTAGACAAGCACTACCAGTTTGTTGCGCTTCCATTTGGACTGGCTATGGCACCCCGAGTGTTTACCAAGGTGCTGGGAGCTCTGCTAGACATGGTTTGCTTACAGGGTATTGCAGTAGCTCTTTACCTGGATGACATTCTGATTCAGTCTCCATCTTTGCCAGTAGCTCAGGACCACACAGAGAGGTTACTCTCGTCTCTTCGGGCGAACGGTTGGAAGGTCAATGTGGAAAAGAGCTCCCTTGTCCCGGCTACAAGGGTAAACATTCTGGGAAGGATCAGCTCAGAGAGAAGCTTCTGACGGTATGTCGCCTGCTTCAGTCCAATCGGGTGTTTCTGGAACTCACCCGCAAATGGGGTGTTCCTTAGATGAATCTGTCAAGCTCCCGAGATATGGATCAATGTTCAGGGATCCTCAGGCGGAGCTAGTGGACGCTCTAGCGGTCTCGTGGAACTTTAACCTAGTGTACCTGTTTCCACCGATTGTTCTCCTGCCCTGAGTGGTTTCTTGGATCAAGCAGGTGGGAATACAAACTATTCTGATTGGTACGCAGACCTAGTGACCAAGTCATCATCTCCTTGGCGATTGTCTCTACGTCAGGACCATACAGTATCCCACAAAAGTGCGTACACCGTACACTCCTCACATTTTGTAAATATTTTATTAGATCTTTTCATGTGACAACACTGAGGAAATTACACTTTGCTACAATGTAAAGTAGTGAGTGTACAGCCTGTATAACAGTGTAAATTTGCTGTCCACTCAAAATAACTCAACACACAGCCATTAATGTCTAAACCGTTGGCAATAAAAGTGAGTACACCCCTAAGTGGAAATGTTCAAATTGGGCCCAAAGTGTCAATATTTTGTGTGGCCACCATTATTTTTCAGCACTGCCTTAACCCTAATGGGCATGGAGTTCACCAGAGCTTCACAGGTTGCCACTGGAGTCCTCTTCCACTCCTCCATGACGACATCACAGAGCTGGTGGTTGTTAGAGACCTTGCGCTCCCCTACCTTCCGTGGATGCCCCACAGATGCTCAATAGGGTTTAGGTCTGGAGGCATGTTTGGCCAGTCCATCACCTTTACCCTCAGCTTCTTTAGCAAGGCAGTGGTCGTCTTGGAGGTGTGTTTGGGTCGTTATCATGTTGGAATACTGCCCTGCGGCCCAGTCTCCGAAGGGAGGGGATCATGCTCTGCTTCAGTATGTCACAGTACATGTTGGCGTTCATGGTTCCCTCAATGAACTGTAGCTCCCCAGTGCCGGCAGCACTCATGCAGGCCCAGACCATGACACTCCCACCACCATGCTTGACTGTAGGCAAGACACACTTGTCTTTGTACTCCTCGCCAGGTTGCTGCCACACACGCTTGACGCCATCTGAACCAAATAGTTTATCTTGGTCTCATCGAACCACAGGACATGGTTCCAGTAATCCATGTCCTTAGTCTGCTTGTCTTCGGCAAACTGTTTGCGGACTTTCTTGTGCATCATCTTTAGAAGAGGCTTCCTTCTGGGACGACAGCCATGTAGACCAATTTGATGCAGTGTGTGGCGTATGTTCTGAGCACTGACAGGCTGACCCCCCACCCCTTCAGCCTCTGCAGCAATGCTGGCAATACTCATACGTCAATTTCCCAAAGACAACCTCTGGATATGACTCTGAGCATGTGCACTCAACTTCTTTGGTCGACCATGGCGAGGCCTGTTCTTAGTCTAACCTGTCCTGTGAAACCGGTCCTGTGAAACCGATGTATGGTCTTGCCCACCATGCTGCAGCTCAGTTTTAGGGTCTTGGCAATCTTCTTATAGCCTTCTGCCGTCTTTATGTAGAGTACCAATTCTTTTTTTTTGATCCTCAGAGAGTTCTTTGCCATGAGGTGCCATGTTGAACTTTCAGTGACCAGTATGAGAGTGTGAGCGTGATAACACCAAATTTAACCCCTTAATGACAACTGACGTACCAGGTACGTCATGCAAAAACTAACTGTTAATGACAATAGACGTACCTGGTACGTCAGTTGTCTAACAGAGTGCTGGAAGTGATCACAATCGCTTCCAGCAGCTCTGAGGGTATTGCAGTGATGCCTCGATATGGAGGCATCCTGCAATACCCCTTTACAAGCCTCCGATGCAGAGAGAGCCACTCTGTGGCCCTCTCTGCACCGGTAGTGATGGTGCCGATGGTGCCTTTGTCCGGTGGGAGGAGGGAGCGTGTGCGCGCGGGTGCACAATGCGCACGCACGGGTGCACGTGTGCACACGGGCGCATTAGCCACACTGACACCAATGAAAAAGGAAGGGGAAAAAAAGTTTTTTTTTTTTTTTTTTTTTAATATTTAAAAGGATCTGGGAGGGGGAGGGGTGGGGGTATTGTGGGGGGGCTGCTACACTACAGAAATAATTAAACATACAAATAAAAGTTATAAATAAAATTAAAATAGTTTGGTTTGTGGGGCCAAACTGGGTACTGGCAGACAGCTGCCAGTACCCAAGATGGCGGTAATTAGGTAGGGGAGAGGGTTAGATAGCTGGAGGGGGGGATCAGGGAGGTTGGTGCTAAGGCAGGGGTCCATCACAACTCAAATATTTTATAATTTTTATTTAAAAAAAAAAAAAAAAAAACCTCTTTTATTTAGTACTGGCAGACTTTCTGCCAGTACTTAAGATGGCGGTAACAATTGTGGGGTGGGGGAGGGAAGAGAGCTGTTTGGGAGGGATCAGGGGGTGGGATGTGTCAGGTGGGAGGCTGATCTCTAAAATTAACCCTGCAAGCTCCCTACAAGCTACCTAATTTAACCCCTTCACTGCTGGGCATAATTCACGTGTGGTGCGCAGCAGCATTTAGCGGCCTTCTAATTACCAAAAAGCAACGCCAAAGCCATATGTCTGCTATTTCTGAACAAAGGGGATCCCAGAGAAGCTTTTACAACAATTTCTGCCATAATAGCACAAGCTGTTTGTAAATAATTTCAGTGAGAAACCTAAAATTGTGAAAAATGTAAAGTTTTTTTTTTATTTGCTCGCATTTGGCGGTGAAATGGTGGCATAAAATATACCAAAATGGGCCTAGATCAATACTTGGGGTTGTCTACTACACTACACTAAAGCTAAAATTAACCCTACAAGCTCCCTAATTAACCCCTTCACTCCTGGGCATAAAACATGTGTGGTGCGCAGCGGCATTTAGCGGCCTTCTAATTACCAAAAAGCAACCACAAAGCCATATAAGTCTGTTATTTCTGAAAAAGGGGATCCCAGAGAAGCATTTACAACCATTTGTGCCATAATTGCAGAAGCTGTTTGTAAATAATTTCAGTGGGAAACCTAAAGTTTGTGACAAAATTTGTGAAAAAGTGAACTTTTTTTTTTTTTATCGCATTTGGCGGTGAAATGGTGGCATGAAATATACCAAAATGGGCCTAGATCAATACTTTGGGATGTCTTCTAAAACAAAATATATTCATGTCAAGGGATATTCAGGTATTCCTGACAGATATCAAGGTTCCAAAGTAACTAGCGCTAATTTTGAAAAAAAGTGGTTTGGAAATAGCAAAGTGCTACTTGTATTTATTGCCCCATAAATTGCAAAAAAAGCAAAGAACATGTAAACATTGGGTATTTCTAAACTCAGGACAAAATTTATAAGCTATTTAGCATGGGTGTTATTTGGTGATTGTAGATGTGTAACAGATTTTGGGGGTCAAAGTTAGAAAAAGTGTCTTTTTTTTCCATTTTTTCCTCATATTTTATCATTTTTTTTAGTAAATTATAAGATATGATGAAAATAATGGTATCTTTAGAAAATCCATTTAATGACGAGAAAAACAGTATATAATATGTGTGGGTACAGTAAACGAGTAAGAGGAAAATTACAGCTAAAAGCAAACACTGCAGAAATGTAAAAATAGCCATTGTCATTAAGGGTAAGAAAATTGAAAAATGGTCCGGTCATTAAGGGGTTAACACACCTGCACCTCATTCACACCTGAGACCTTGTAACGCTATTGAGTCGTCACATGACACTGGAGAGGGAAAATGGCTAATTGGGCCCAATTTGGACATTTCCACTTAGGGTTGTACTCACTTTTGTTGCCAACGGTTTAGACATTAATGGCTGTGTGTTGAGTTATTTTGAGGGGACAGCAAATTTACACTGTTATACAGGCTGTACACTCACTACTTTACATTGTAGCAAAGTGTCATTTCTTCAGTGTTGTCACATGAAAAGATATAATAAAATATTTACAAAAATGTGAGGGGTGTGCTCAATTTTGTGGGATACTGTATGTTAATGTGTGTATGTATATGTGTGTGTGTATATATATATATATATATATATATATATATATAGATAGATAGATAGATACACACACACTATATGGCCACTCTTCTGGGAAAGCTTTTCATAAGGTTTGTAGCTTGTCTCTGAGAATTTGTGCCCATTCAACCAAAATAGCATTTGTGAGGTCAGTCACTGATGTTGGACAAGAAGGTGTGTGTATGTGCACAGGTATAAACTGTGTATTGTTTATTATGTATTGCTCTTTGTTTGTTGGGAGTCATTATACTGTATTAAATTTGTCCTCATAAAATAATGGTTATTTTTTATATATTTCTGTCTGGACTCATGACAAGTTTTTTTTACTTCCTTTCTCTCACCTGCCTCAGGGGTACTCGGTCTGACGTGGTTTATAAACAAGTTCCGCATTGTGAAGCTAACGTCTAAGGACCAGTTCATCATTGCATACGGTGGTCTACGAGGTGCCATTGCCTTCTCACTGGGATATTTGCTGCCATCTGACCATTTACCCCGGGATATGTTCCTTACTGCAATTATCACAGTTATTTTCTTCACAGTTTTTGTGCAGGTAAGTGGATCTGTGAGAAGGAGCTTCAGATGTGTGAGTTGAGAGATAGAGGCAGTAGACATTTTAAATGGAAGATGCATGAGAGGAACAATATGTAGATGGGATCATGAGTAGTTCTAATCAAGTGTATCCAAATTTTAGAAAAGGTGCATATCCTTGGGGGTTGTAATAAAAACTAGAGGGGCCACTTTGTGCCAGACTAGAAATAAGTGTGTGTGTGTGTTTATATATATCAAATGAGGGGTCTTGTTTGTAGCTGCTAAGGGAGCTGAGATTGAGAGGAATAAAAAAACTTCCCCCATCCTGCTACCTTGCAGATAACTCCCCTCTTTGATTTCAACACACATTTGTGATTGGTTTATTTTTAATGTAAAAGAGTTTTTTTCTTTAGGGCAATGCCCTACAAAAAGCCCTTTTAAGGGCTATTCGTAGTTTATTCTTAGATTAGGGGTGTTTTTTTTTGGGGGGGGGGGGGGCTTTTTATTTTCCTAGGGATTAGGTTTAATTTGTTTATTTTGGATAATGTGGTTTATTATTTTGTGTAATGTTAGCCTTTTTTATTTTCTGTAATTTTAGATTAGTTTAAACTTGGTTTTCTTTATTTTTAAAGTAATGTTAGGTTTTTTATTTTAATTGTAATTTAGGATTATTTTAATTTATGTAATGAGGTTAATTTAGGGGGTGTTAGGTTAGGGGGCTTAGTGATAAGTTATTTGCGTTGTGGGGTTTGGCGATTCAGGCGTTAATAGATTTATTATGTTAAAGGGATAATGGAACTTTAAGCAACGTTCTAATTTACTCCTATTATTTATTTATTTATAAAATATTTTACCAGGAAGGATACATTGAGATTTCTCTCGTTTTCAAGTATGTCCTGGGTCCACAAAATATTGCATTGATACAATAGGGTACAATAAAATACAAAAACAATAATAATACACAATATATGCAAACATTTAACATAGAACAGTTAGGAAATATTTAATCAACCATAACAGGTGCATTCTGTTTTGAGATATGTAGCGAGGGATCTCTTAAAGGATATTAGGCTTGGGGAAGGTTTGAAAGTGTGCGGGAGGTCATTCCATAATTGTGGTGCTCTGTAGGAAAAGGAGGATCGAGCTGCTTTCTTTTTGTATTGAGGCAGACTAAATAATGTGCTGGTACTGAATTGGAGGTTATAGGAGGTGTGAATAGCCGGGGAGAGCATTCTGCTCAGGTAGGGTGGGAGCTTCCCAGAAAGGCTCTTAAACACAAGGCAGGAAAGATGGAGGGTGTGTCTGGATTCCAGTGACAGCCAGTTTAGTTCTTTTAGCATGTCACAATGGTGGGTCCTGTAGTTACAGTGTAGCACAAAGCGGCAGAACGAGTTATACAATGTATTAAGTTTATTTAGGTGAGTTTGCGGTGCAGGTGCATATACTACGTCCCCGTAATCCATGATAGGCATCAGCATTTGCTGTACAATCTTTTCCTTTACTGTAGGGCTTAGGCAGGATTTGTTTCTGTACAGGGCACCTAGTTTTGGATAAAGTTTAGATGCAAGTTTTTTTGAGGCCAAAAGATAGATTGGGGTCTAACAACATACCTAAGTATTTGAAAGAGTGGACTGCGGTTAGCGTGCAATTGGATTTTGTTTTGATGCGTAGATGGGAATTTTGTAATTTGTGTAAGTTAGGTCCTGTTCCAAAGATCATTGTGACAGTTTTGTCAGTGTTTAGGAAAAGTTTGTTTTTTGAGATCCACTTTTCTACCTCTGTGAACTGGTCTTGGAGAACTGCTTCAAGATTGGAATTGTTTGCATAGATTACCTTGTCATCTGCGTACATGTGTACAGTTGAGGATTTGCAGATCATTTATAAATAATGTGAATAATATGGGGCCGAGAATGGAACCTTGGGGAACACCACACGTGACTGGGAGAGGGAGTCGCTGTCAGAAACGGAGACATATTGTGATCGATCCGATACATATGATCAAAACCAGGTTAACGGACGATCAGCAATACCAGAGTTTTTTAGTTTGAGCAGTAGTACGTCGTGGTCTACTGTGTCAAAGGCCTTTGCAAAATCAAGGAAAATAGCTCCAGTTAGGTCTCCTTGTTCCATGCCAGTTTGGATGTCATTGCAAACTTTTAGGAGGGCAGTTGTAGTGGAGTGATTCAGACAAAAACCTGATTGATCAGGGGTCAGATAGTTAGATTGTTGATAATACTCACATAGTTGCGTATGGACGCATTTTTCTAGGATTTTTGAAAACACTGGGAGCAAAGATATAGGGCAATAATTAGAAACCAAAGTTAACTCCCCACTTTTATAGATAGGCACTACTCTTGCAGTTTTCCAAAGTTTGGGTATGTATCCAGACACCAAGGATTAGTTAATTAGGGTTGTGACAGGTTTAGCAATTGCCGGCGCACTGAGTTTCAACAGCAGGTCCAGACTGGTTTTTCATTTATTGATTATTAAGGTGTTTCTTAATGACATTGATGGGTACAGGTCTAAAGTTGAACTTCTCTATATTGGGTCTTTGCTGATTTAGTGGGGCCTGATCCACATTTGTAGTTTCAGGATGCATGTCATTTTATTAGTTTGTCAATCAGGGTGGTGGAGCAGCCGACAAAATAACTATTAAAGGCATTTGCTATTTCTAAGGGGAGTTGCAGGGTTTGGTTGTTCACATTGACAGTGGGAGGTTGGGAGTGGATTGGTGGATTTTGTAAGTTGTTTATGAGTATACAAAACTTTCTAGGGTATTGTACATTTTTCTTCATTTTCTTGCTATCTTTATTTGAAAAAGCAGGAATGTAAGCTTACGAGCCGGCCCATTTTTGGTTTAGAACACTAGATAGCTCCTTCTGATTGGTGAATACCACTTAACCACCAATCAGCAAGATCAACCTAGGTGCTGAACCAAAGATGGGCCGGCTCGTAAGCTTACATTCCTGCTTTTTTAAATAGATACCAAGAGGACGAAGAAAAAGTGATAATAGGAGTAAATTAGAAAGTTGCTTAAAATTCCATGCTCTGTCTGAATCATGAAATAAAAAATGTGGGTTCAGTATCCCTTTAATTGCGATGTGGATTAATGGCGGTTTAGGGGTTAATAGATGTATTAGGTAGTTTGCAATGTTGGTGTTGGCAGATTTAGGGGTTAATAATTTTATTAGGTAGTTGGTTGTTTTGTTTTTTCTTAATACTTATTGCGGGTGGTTAGTTTTTTTTAAAAAAAAAAAAATACTTATTGCGGGCGGTTATTTATTTATTTTTTCTCTTGTTAAGTGTATCCAGTCCACGGATCATCCATTACTTGTGGGATATTCTCCTTCCCAACAGGAAGTTGCAAGAGGATCACCCACAGCAGAGCTGCTATATAGCTCCTCCCCTCACTGCCATATCCAGTCATTCTCTTGCAACTCTCAACTAAGATGGAGGTCGTAAGAGGACTGTGGTGTTGTATGCTTAGTTTATTTCTTCAATCAAAAGTTTGTTATTTTTAAATGGTACTGGAGTGTACTGTTTATCTCAGGCAGTATTTAGAAGAAGAATCTGCCTGCGTTTTCTATGATCTTAGCAGAAGTAACTAAGATTCTTTGCTGTTCTCATATATTCTGAGGAGTGAGGTAACTTCAGAGGGGGAATAGCGTGCAGGTTTTCCTGTAATAAGGTATGTGCAGTTAAAATATTTTTCTAGGGATGGAATTTGCTAGAAAATGCTGCTGATACCGAAGTAATGTAAGTAAAGCCTTAAATGCAGTGATAGCGACTGGTATCAGGCTTATTAATAGAGATACATACTCTTATAAAAGTGTATTTCTCCAACATTGGTGTGTCCGGTCCACGGCGTCATCCATTACTTGTGGGATATTCTCCTCCCCTACAGGGAATGGCAAGGAGAGCACACAGCAAGAGCTGTCCATATAGTCCCTCCCAGGCTCCGCCCCCCCCCCCCCCCCCCCAGTCATTCTGTAGCATCTCCACGGGGATGGAGAGAAGTTTGTGGTGTTTAGTTGTAGTTTTTTATTCTTCTATCAAGAGTTTGTTATTTTAAAATAGTGCTGGCATGTACTATTTACTCTGAAACAGAAAGAGATGAAGAGTTCTGTTTAAAAGAAGAGTATGATTTTAGCAGCAGTAACTAAAATCAATTGCTGTTCCCACACAGGACTGTTGAGCTGAGAGAACTTCAGTTGGGGGGAACAGTTTGCAGACTTTTCTGCTCAAGGTATGACTAGCCATTTTTCTAACAAGACTGTGTAATGCTGGAAGGCTGTCATTTTTCCCTCATGGGGATCGGTAAGCCATTTTCTTAGTCTCAAACAGAATAAAGGGCTTATTATGGGCTATAAACTGGTAGACACTTTTAGGGGCTAAATCGATTGCTTTATTTAAGTATTATATGCAGTTTGAAGTTGAATTTCACACTTTTATAACATTGGGGAACGTTTTTAGCGCCAGGCACTTGTTAAGACACCTTCCCAGTCAGGAAGGGCCTTTCTCTGTAGTAGACAGAGCCTCATTTTCGCGCCATTACTGCGCAGTTACTTTTGAGTACAGTACATGCAGCTGCATGTGTGAGGGTCTGGAATCCACTAAAAACGTTCCTAGAAGGCTTCATTTGGTATCGTATACCCCCCTGGGATTGGTGAAGTCGCAGCAAAGGCTGTGGCTGGGACTGTAAGGGGGTTAAAATTGTAAACGGCTCCAGTTTCCACATTTTAAGGGTTAACAGCTTGAAAATTGGGGTGCAATACTTTGAATGCATTAAGACACTGTGGTGAAAATTTGGTAAAGATTCCTTCATAGTTTTTCACATATTCAGTAATAAAGTGTGCCCAGTTTAACATTTAAAGAGAAAGTAACGGTTTTGTTTTAAAACGGTTTTTGTGCTTTATTAACCAGTTTAAGCCTGTTTAACATGTCTGTACCTTCAGATAGATCATGTTCTGTATGTATGGAAGCCAATGTGGTTCCCCCTTCAAATATGTGTGATAATTGTGCCATAGCGTCCAAAGTAAGGACAGTACTGTCACAAATAGTAAAGTTGCCCAGGATGATTCCTCAGATGAAGGAAGCAGACATAGTTCTACATCATCTCCTTCTGTGTCTATACCAGTTATGCCCGCGCAGGCGACCCTTAGTACTTCTAGCGCGCCAATGCTTGTTACTATGCAACAATTGACGGCAGTAATGGATAACTCCATAGCTAATATTTTATCCAAAATGCCAGCATTTCAGAGAAAGCGCGATTGCTTTGTTTTAAACACTGTAGAGCAGGAGGGCGCTGATGATAATTTTTCTGTCATACCCTCACACCACTCTGAAGTGGCAGTGAGGGAGGGTTTGTCAGATAGGGAAATTTCTGATACAGGAAGAATTTCTCTGCAGGCAGAACCTGATGTTGTGACATTTAAATTTAAATTTGAGCATCTCCGCGCATTACTTAAGGAGGTGCTATCTACTCTGGATGATTGTGACAATCTGGTCATCCCAGAAAAATTGTGCAAGATGGACAAGTTCCTTGAGGTCCCGGTGCACCTTGATGCTTTTCCGATACCTAAACGGGTGGCGGACATAGTGAATAAGGAGTGGGAGAAGCCAGGCATACCTTTTGTCCCTCCTCCTATATTTAAGAAATTGTTCCCTATGGTCGACCCCAGGAAGGACACATGGCAAACAGTCCCTAAGGTCGAGGGGGCGGTTTCTACTCTAGCCAAGCGCACGACCATTCCTATTGAGGACAATTGTGCTTTCAAAGATCCTATGGATAAAAAATTGGAGGGTTTGCTTAAAAACATTTTTGTACAGCAAGGTTACCTCCTTCAACCTATTTCGTGCATTATTCCTGTCACTACAGCGGCGTGGTTCTGGTTAGAGGAACTGGAAAAGTCGCTCAGTAGGGAGACTACGTATGAGGAAGTCATGGACAGAATTCACGCACTTAAGTTAGCGAATTCCTTTATTTTAGACGCCGCTTTGCAGTTAGCGAGGTTAGCGGCGAAAAATTCAGGGTTTGCAATTGTGTCGCGCAGAGCGCTCTGGCTAAAGTCTTGGTCGGCGGATGTATCTTCCAAGACAAAATTGCTTAATATCCCTTTCAAAGGTAAGACCCTTTTTGGGCCAGAATTGAAAGAGATTATTTCAGACATCACTGGGGGAAAGGGCCATGCCCTCCCACAAGATAAACCTTTCAAGGCTAAGAATAAGTCCAATTTTCGTTCCTTACGCAATTTCAGGAACGGACCGGCTTCCAACTCGGCAGCCTCTAGACAAGAGGGTAACGCTTCCCAGACTAAACCAGCTTGGAAACCAATGCAAGGGTAAACAGGCCAAGAAGCCTGCTGCTGCTACCAAAACAGCATGAAGGGGTAGCCCCCGATCCGGGACCGGATCTTGTAGGGGGCAGACTTTCTCTCTTCGCTCAGGCAAGAGATGTTCAGGATCCCTGGGCACTAGAAATAGTCTCTCAGGGTTATCTTCTGGAATTCAAGGAACTACCCCCAAGGGGAAGGTTCCACATGTCTCACTTATCTTCAAACCAAATAAAGAGACAGGCATTCTTACATTGTGTAGAAGACCTGTTAAAGATGGGAGTGATACACCCAGTTCCAACTGTGGAACAAGGTCAGGGGTTTTACTCAAATCTGTTTGTAGTTCCCAAAAAAAGAGGGAACTTTCAGACCAATTCTGGATTTAAAAATTCTAAACAAATTTCTCAGAGTTCCATCGTTCAAAATGGAAACCATTCGAACAATTTTACCTACAATCCAGGAGGGTCAATTTATGACTACCGTGGATCTAAAGGATGCGTATCTACATATTCCTATCCACAAAGATCATCATCAGTTCCTAAGGTTCGCCTTTCTGGACAAGCATTACCAGTTCGTGGCTCTCCCATTCGGGCTAGCCACTGCTCCAAGGATTTTCACAAAGGTGCTAGGGTCCCTTCTAGCGGTTCTAAGACCAAGGGGTATTGCAGTGGCACCTTATCTGGACGACATTCTAATCCAAACGTCGTCTCTTTCCAAAGCAAAGGCTCATACAGACATTGTTCTAGCCTTTCTCAGATCTCACGGGTGGAAGGTGAACGTAGAAAAGAGTTCCCTGTCTCCGTCGACAAGAGTTCCCTTCTTGGGAACGATAATAGGTTCTTTAAAAATGAAGATCTTCCTGACAGAAGTCAGAAAGTCAAAGCTTCTAAACGCTTGTCAAGTTCTTCACTCTATTCTGCAGCCTTCCATAGCTCAGTGCATGGAAGTAGTAGGGTTGATGGTTGCAGCAATGGACATAGTTCCTTTTGCTCAAATTCATCTAAGACCATTACAATTGTACAAGAAAAACGGAGGAGCTGCACAAAAGTTCAAATATCATGAAGCAAATTGATTGCATACAGATGAACGATACAAACATAGCAAAAGGTGTCTGACGCGTTTCCCGCCCTCTTGCCCTCATATACCTAAATTCAAAACATAAAAATAAAATACAGTGAAAAACAAAAGCAAGTGTGTATATAAAAACAGAACAAGATACATCTCATTTACAGTGCTGTCCCTGTACTAGTACACAACATTCTATTAAGGAATCCAGCCATTATGAGCATTGTTGTTCAATAGTAAAGAAAATAGAAAAACTTAATAAAGTCAAAAACCATTACAATTGTGCATGCTCAAGCAGTGGAATGGGCACTATACAGACTTGTCTCCAATGATTCAAGTAGACCAGATGACCAGAGACTCACTCAGTTGGTGGTTGACCCAGGATCACCTGTCCCAGGGAATGAGTTTCCGCAGACCAGAGTGGGTCATTGTCACGACCGACGCCAGTCTATTAGGCTGGGGCGCGGTCTGGGATTCTCTGAAAGCTCAGGGTCTATGGTCTTGGGAAGAGTCTCTTCTCCCGATAAACATTCTGGAACTGAGAGCGATCTTCAATACTCTCCGGGCTTGGCCTCAACTAGGCCAATTCATAAGATTCCAGTCAGACAGCAATCCACATTCCAGGAGTAGACAACTGGGAGGCGGATTATCTGAGTCGTCAGACTTTTCATCCGGGGGAGTGGGAACTTCACCCGGAGGTGTTTGCCCAGTTGACTCAATTATGGGGCATTCCAGACATGGATCTGATGGCGTCTCGTCAGAACTTCAAGGTTCCTTGCTACGGGTCCAGATCCAGGGATCCCAAGGCGACTCTAGTGGATGCATTAGTGGCGCCTTGGTCGTTCAACCTAGCTTATGCGTTTCCACCGTTTGCTCTCCTTCCCAGGCTTGTAGCCAGGATCAAACAGGAGAAGGCCTCAGTGATTCTGATAGCTCCTGCGTGGCCACGCAGGACTTGGTATGCAGACCTGGTGAATATGTCATCGGCTCCACCATGGAAGCTACCTTTGAGACAGGATCTTCTAGTACAAGGTCCATTCGAACATCCAAATCTAGTTTCTCTCCAGCTGACTGCTTGGAAATTGAACGCTTGATTTTATCCAAGTGCGGGTTTTCAGATTCAGTGATAGATACTCTGGTCCAAGCCAGAAAACCTGTGACTAGAAGGATTTACCATAAAAATGGAAAAGATATATCTGTTGGTGTGAATCCAAGGGATTCTCATGGAGTAAGATTAAAATTCCCAGGATCCTCTCCTTTCTCCAAGAAGGTTTGGATAAGGGATTGTCAGCGAGTTCTCTAAAAGGACAGATTTCTGCTTTATCTGTCTTGTTACACAAACGACTGGCAGCTGTGCCAGATGTACATGCTTTTGTACAGGCTTTGGTCAGAATCAAGCCTGTTTACAGACCTTTGACTCCTCCCTGGAGTCTAAATTTAGTTCTTTCAGTTCTTCAAGGGGTTCCGTTTGAACCCTTACATTCCATAGATATCAATTTACTATCTTGGAAAGTTCTGTTTTTGGTTGCTATTTCTTCTGCTAGAAGAGTTTCTGAACTATCTGCTTTGCAGTGTGATCCACCCTATTTGGTGTTCCATTCAGATAAGGTTGTTTTGCGTACCAAGCCTGGTTTTCTTCCAAAAGTTGTTTCCAACAAGAATATTAACCAGGAAATAGTTGTTCCTTCTTTGTGTCCGAATCCAGTTTCAAAGAAGGAACGTTTGTTACACAATTTAGATGTAGTCCGTGCTTTAAAGTTCTATTTAGAAGCAACATAGGATTTCAGACAAACTTCTTCTTTGTTTGTTGTTTATTCTGGTAAGAGGAGAGGACAAAAAGCTACTGCTACCTCTCTTTCTTTCTGGCTGAAAAGCATTATCCGATTGGCTTATGAGACTGCCGGACGGCAGCCTCCTGAACAAATCACAGCTCACTCTACTAGGGCTGTGGCTTCCACATGGGCCTTCAAGAACGAGGCTTCTGTTGATCAGATATGTAAGGCAGCGACTTGGTCTTCTCTGCACACTTTTGCCAAATTCTACAAATTTGATACTTTTGCTTCTTCGGAGGCTATTTTTGGGAGAAAGGTTTTGCAAGCCGTGGTGCCTTCTGTTTAGGTAACCTGATTTGCTCCCTCCCTTCATCCGTGTCCTAAAGCTTTGGTATTGGTTCCCACAAGTAATGGATGACGCCGTGGACCGGACACACCAATGTTGGAGAAAACAGAATTTATGCTTACCTGATAAATTACTTTCTCCAACGGTGTGTCCGGTCCACGGCCCACCCTGGTTTTTTAATCAGGTTTGAAAAATGTCTTTCTCTATACACTACAGTCACCACGGCACCCTATAGTTTCTCCTTTTTTTCTCCTAACCGTCGGTCGAATGACTGGGGGGGCGGAGCCTGGGAGGGACTATATGGACAGCTCTTGCTGTGTGCTCTCCTTGCCATTCCCTGTAGGGGAGGAGAATATCCCACAAGTAATGGATGACGCCGTGGACCGGACACACCGTTGGAGAAAGTAATTTATCAGGTAAGCATAAATTCTGTTTTTAAAACGTTTGCTGGCATGTTTAATCGTTTTTTACATATGTTTGGTGATAAAACTTATTGGGGCCTAGTTTTTTCCACATGGCTGGCTTGAATTTTGCCTAGAAACAGTTCCCTGAGGCTTCCCACTGTTGTAATATGAGTGGGAGGGGCCTATTTTGGCGTTTTTTTGCACAGCAAAAATTACAGACACAGACATCCAGCTTCTTCCTGCATGATCCAAGACTTCTCTGAAGGGCTCAAAAGGCTTCAAAAGTCGTATTGAGGGTGGTAAAAAGCCACAGTAGAGCTGTGGCAGTTGTTGTGACTGTTTAAAAAACGTTTTTGTCATTTGTTATTCAGTTTTTGGTATTAAGGGGTTAATCATCCATTTGCAAGTGGGTGCAATGCTCTGCTAACTTATTACATACACTGTAAAAATTTCGTTAGTGTAACTGCATTTTTTCACTGTTATTTCAAAATTTGGGAAAATTTGTGTTTCTTAAAGGCGCAGTAATGTTTTTTTATATTGCTTGTTAAATTGTTTTAAAGTGTTTTCAAAGCTTGCTAGTCTCATTGCTAGTCTGTTTAAACATGTCTGACACAGAGCAACCTACTTGTTCATTATGTTTGAAAGCCATGGTGGAGCCCCATAGGAGAATGTGTACTAAATGTATTGATTTCACCTTACACAGTAAAGATCAGTCTTTATCTATAAAAGAATTATCACCAGAGGGTTCTGTCGAGGGGTAAGTTATGCCGACTAACTCTCCCCACGTGTCAGACCCTTCGCCTCCCGCTCAGGGGACGCACGCTAATATGGCGCCAATTACATCAGGGACGCCCATAGCGATTACCTTGCAGGATATGGCTGCAATCATGAATAATACCCTGTCAGAGGTATTATCTAGATTGCCTGAATTAAGAGGCAAGCACGATAGCTCTGGGATTAGGAGAGATACAGAGCGCGCAAATACTGTTAGAGCCATGTCTGATACTGCGTCACAGTATGCAGAACATGAGGACGGAGAGCTTCAGTCTGTAGGTGACATCTCTGACTCAGGGAAACCTGATTCAGAGATTTCTAATTTTAAATTTAAGCTTGAGAACCTCCGTGTATTGCTTGGGGAGGTATTAGCTGCTCTGAATGACTGTAACACAGTTGCAATTCCAGAGAAATTGTGTAGGCTGGATAGATACTATGCGGTGCCGGTGTGTACTGACGTTTTTCCTATACCTAAAAGGCTTACACAAATTATTAGCAAGGAGTGGGATAGACCCGGTGTGCCCTTTTCCCCACCTCCTATATTTAGAAAATTTTTTCCAATAGACGCCACTACACGGGACTTATGGCAGACGGTCCCTAAGGTGGAGGGAGCAGTTTCTACTTTAGCAAAGCGTACCACTATCCCAGTTGAGGACAGTTGTGCTTTTTCAGATCCAATGGATAAAAAATTGGAGGGTTACCTTAAGAAAATGTTTATTCAACAAGGTTTTATTTTACAGCCCCTTGCATGCATTGCGCCTGTCACTGCTGCGGCAGCATTCTGGTTTGAGGCCCTGGAAGAGGCCATCCAGACAGCTCCATTGAATGAAATTATTGACAAGCTTAGAACGCTTAAGCTAGCTAACTCATTTGTTTCTGATGCCATTGTTCATTTGACTAAACTAACAGCTAAAAATTCCGGATTCGCCATCCAGGTGCGTAGGGCGCTATGGCTTAAATCCTGGTCAGCTGATGTGACTTCAAAGTCTAAATTACTCAACATTCCTTTCAAGGGGCAGACCTTATTCGGCCCTGGCTTGAAGGAAATTATTGCTGACATTACTGGAGGTAAGGGTCACACCCTTCCTCAGGACAGGGCCAAATCAAAGGCCAAACAGTCTAATTTTCGTGCCTTTTCGAAATTTCAAGGCAGGAGCAGCATCAACTTCCTCCGCTTCAAAACAAGAGGGAACTGTTGCTCATTCCAGACAGGCCTGGAAACCTAACCAGTCCTGGAACAAGGACAAGCAGGCCAGAAAGCCTGCTGCTGCCCCCAAGACAGCATGAAGGAACGGCCCCCTATCCGGAAACGGATCTAGTGGGGGGCAGACTTTCTCTCTTCGCCCAGGCGTGGGCAAGAGATGTTCAGGATCCCTGGGCGTTGGAGATCATATCTCAGGGATATCTTCTGGACTTCAAAGCTTCTCCTCCACAAGGGAGATTTCATCTTTCAAGGTTATCAGCAAACCAGATAAAGAAAGAGGCATTCCTAAGCTGTGTGCAAGACCTCCTAGTAATGGGAGTGATCCATCCAGTTCCGCGGACGGAACAAGGACAGGGATTTTATTCAAATCGGTTTGTGGTTCCCAAGACCAATCTTCAGACCAATCTTGGATCTAAAGATCTTAAACAAATTCCTCAGAGTTCCATCATTCAAAATGGAAACTATTCGGACCATCCTACCCATGATCCAAGAGGGTCAGTACATGACCACAGTGGACTTAAAGGATGCCTACCTACACATACCGATTCACAAAGATCATCATTGGTTCCTAAGGTTTGCCTTTCTAGACAGGCATTACCAATTTGTAGCTCTTCCCTTCGGTTGGCCACTGCCCCGAGAATTTTTACAAAGGTTCTGGGCTCACTTCTGGCGGCTCTAAGACCGCGAGGCATAGCGGTGGCACCGTATCTAGACGACATCCTGATACAGGCGTCAAGCTTTCAAATTGCCAAGTCTCATACAGAGATAGTTCTGGCATTTCTGAGGTCGCATGGGTGTAAAGTGAACGTGGAAAAGAGTTCTCTATCACCACTCACAAGAGTCTCCTTCCTAGTGACTCTTATAGATTCTGTAGAGATGAAAATTTACCTGACGGAGTCCAGGTTATCAACACTTCTAAATGCTTGCCGTGTCCTTCATTCCATTCCACGCCCGTCAGTGGCTCAGTGCATGGAAGTAATCGGCTTAATGGTAGCGGCAAAGGACATAGTGCCATTTGCGCGTCTGCATCTCAGACCGCTGCAATTATGCATGCTAAGTCAGTGGAATGGGGATTACTCAGATTTGTCCCGTCTACTAAATCTGGATCAAGAGACCAGAGATTCTCTTCTCTGGTGGCTTTCTCGGGTCCATCTGTCCAAGGGTATGACCTTTCACAGGCCAGATTGGACGATTGTAACAACAGATGCCAGCCTTCTAGGTTGGGGCGCAGTCTGGAACTCCCTGAAGGCTCAGGGATCGTGGACTCAGGAGGAGAAACTCCTCCCAATAAATATTCTGGAGTTAAGAGCAATATTCAATGCTCTTCTAGCTTGGCCTCAGTTAGCAACACTGAGGTTCATCAGATTTCAGTCGGACAACATCACGACTGTGGCTTACATCAACCATCAAGGGGGAACCAGGAGTTCCCTAGCGATGTTAGAAGTCTCAAAGATAATTCGCTTGGCTGAGTCTCACTCTTGCCACCTGTCAGCGATCCACATCCCAGGCGTAGAGAACTGGGAGGCGGATTTTCTAAGTCGTCAGACTTTTCATCCGGGGGAGTGGGAACTCCATCCGGAGGTGTTTGCTCAACTGGTCCATCGTTGGGGCAAACCAGAACTGGATCTCATGGCGTCTCGCCAGAACGCCAAGCTTCCTTGTTACGGATCCAGGTCCAGGGACCCGGGAGCAACGCTGATAGATGCTCTAGCAGCTCCTTGGTTCTTCAACCTGGCCTATGTGTTTCCACCGTTTCCTCTGCTCCCTCGACTGATTGCCAAAATCAAACAGGAGAGAGCATCGGTGATTCTGATAGAGCCTGCGCGGCCACGCAGGACCTGGTATGCAGACCTAGTGGACATGTCATCTCTTCCACCATGGACTCTGCCTCTGAGGCAGGACCTTCTAATACAAGGTCCTTTCAATCATCCAAATCTAATTTCTCTGAGACTGACTGCATGGAGATTGAACGCTTGATTCTATCAAGGCGTGGCTTCTCCGAGTCAGTCATTGATACCTTAATACAGGCTCGGAAGCCTGTCACCAGGAAAATCTACCATAAGATATGGCGTAAATATCTTTATTGGTGTCAATCCAAGAGTTACTCATGGAGTAAGGTTAGGATTCCGAGGATATTGTCCTTTCTCCAAGAGGGTTTGGACAAAGGCTTATCAGCTAGTTCTTTAAAAGGACAGATCTCTGCTCTGTCTATTCTTTTGCACAAGCGTCTGGCAGAAGTTCCAGACGTCCAGGCATTTTGTCAGGCTTTGGTTAGGATTAAGCCTGTGTTTAAAACTGTTGCTCCCCCGTGGAGCTTAAACTTGGTTCTTAAAGTTCTTCAGGGAGTTCCGTTTGAACCCCTTCATTCCATTGATATTAAACTTTTATCTTGGAAAGTTCTGTTTTTGATGGCTATTTCCTCGGCTCGAAGAGTCTCTGAGTTATCTGCCTTACATTGTGATTCTCCTTATCTGATTTTTCATTCAGACAAGGTAGTTCTGCGTACCAAACCTGGGTTTTTACCTAAGGTGGTTTCTAACAGGAATATCAATCAAGAGATTGTTGTTCCATCATTGTGTCCTAATCCTTCTTCAAAGAAGGAACGTCTTTTGCATAATCTGGACGTAGTCCGTGCCTTGAAGTTTTACTTACAGGCTACTAAAGATTTTCGTCAAACATCTGCCCTGTTTGTCGTTTACTCTGGACAGAGGAGAGGTCAAAAAGCTTCGACAACCTCTCTCTCCTTTTGGCTTCGGAGCATAATACGCTTAGCCTATGAGACTGCTGGACAGCAGCCCCCTGAAAGGATTACAACTCATTCTACTAGAGCTGTGGCTTCCACCTGGGCCTTTAAAAATGAGGCCTCTGTTGAACAGATTTGCAAGGCTGCGACTTGGTCTTCGCTTCACACCTTTTCAAAATTTTACAAATTTGACACTTTTGCTTCTTCGGAGGCTGTTTTTGGGAGAAAGGTTCTACAGGCAGTGGTTCCTTCCGTTTAAGTTCCTGCCTTGTCCCTCCCATCATCCGTGTACTTTAGCTTTGGTATTGGTATCCCACAAGTAATGGATGATCCGTGGACTGGATACACTTAACAAGAGAAAACATAATTTATGCTTACCTGATAAATTTATTTCTCTTGTAGTTTATCCAGTCCACGGCCTTCCCTGTCCTTTTAAGGCAGTTCTAAATTTTAATTAAACTACAGTCACCACTGCACCCTATGGTTTTTCCTTTCTCGTCTTGTTTCGGTCGAATAACTGGATATGGCAGTGAGGGGAGGAGCTATATAGCAGCTCTGCTGTGGGTGATCCTCTTGCAACTTCCTGTTGGGAAGGAGAATATCCCACAAGTAATGGATGATCCGTGGACTGGATAACACTACAAGAGAAATAAATTTATCAGGTAAGCATAAATTATGTTTTTGCAATGCTCCGTTTGCCTTCGCTGCATCCCGGTGGATTCCGAAAATGGCAGGGTGATGAAAGAATCCACCGTGGATTCTTTTATCACCCTGCCATTTTCGGAATCCACCTGGATGCAGCTTTGGTGCATCTGGGGTAATTCTTTTGGCTGCGCACGCAGCCAACATTCTTTTGGCTGCCTTGCGCTGCCAACATTCCTTTGAGGGTGCGTGCGCAATTATAGTATAGATAGTCACTTCCCTAGTTCTGTGAAAACAAACATGGTTGTGTCATAAAGTTGGAGTTAAAAACTGCAGATTTACAAATTGAATAAGGATTTATAATAAAACATAATCATAAACATTAATCTACATAAGTGTAGTGAGACATTGCTATTATCCATATAATTTTTTTTCCCTTTCTTTCAAATAAAGATTCCAAGAGAAGGAAGAGAAATTGATAATTGGTATAACTTTAGAAAGTTGCTTATAACTGCATGCTCTGAAACATGAAAGTTTAATTTTGACTAGACTATTCCTACAATAAGCATATAACTATTCCTCATGTATTCTCTTTACAAGGCTGCATTTTCCCCCTCCCCTTTATTTAACTAGCTAGTGACTGGTTGGTAGCTCCACTGTCATTGGCTCGCCAGGTGTGTTTGACTAGCACCCAGTAGTGCACTGCTGTTTCTGAGCCTACCTAGGTATGCATTTCAATAAAGAATACTAAAGGAACAAAGCTAATTTTATAATAGAAATAAATGTGTTAGTTGTTTAAAATGGCATGCTCTATCTGAATTATGAGAGTTTAATTTTGACTTTAGTGTCCCTTTGACATATGTCAGAAATGTCTGCGACCTGAAGGAAAGGTTTTTCTCAATTTCAGCAGTGTGAAACCACAGCACAGGAAGGAAATTAAGCAATTGAGTGCACAAACATATGACTTTCAGACATCTGATAAAAAAAATGTAAAAAATTGTTGATCTCCAGGAAATTTCAGCCTGTGATTGGTTAAAAAAGATGCCAGCTGACAAGTGTGACATTTCCCATTTATTGGATATATAACAGTAATATTAAACTAACCAATAACCTCTTCTATTCTTATTATTAAAGGAAGTGTACTTAAAAAATGTTTCTCTAAATGTGTTTAAGATGATTTGCTATACTAACTGCAGAGTATAAAATGTATTGGGAATTGCTCCTTTAGGTGTGTGTATGTGTATTTGTGTGTATATAATATGTATAATATATATATATATAATTTTTATATGAAGTAGTTGATTTTGCTAGATGAAACCACAAGCCATATAAAAGGGCTGAGCATGCAGGAAAGCAGACACCCTTTTTCTCTTGTAAGGTCTTGAGAGTCCACAAGTCCATTACTTTTGGGATTTAACTCCTGGCAACTATGAGGCAATGATTCCTAAAACTCAGAATACTCAATCCCTAACCACCTCTCTGATAAGCCAGTCTTATCATTGCCTCCCAGGAAGGAGGTGAAGAATTGAGGTGCTCCAGATTTTTCCTTGAGAGTGGTCCTCAGACCTATTTGTGGCCCATTTTTTCCACAGAGAGCTGCTACCGAAAGACAGAGGGGGGGAGATTGATGTATTGGTTAGTTATACAATTACTCCCAGTGAAGGAGTTAGTGACAAGCCTGCCATAGGTGTTGCAGGGACCAATCCCGTAAGCCTCCTCCTGTTGGGTTGTTGAGATACTCCTTAAAGTGAAGGGCTTTCTACTGGAAGCAGTCATGCTGCAGAAGGTAAGATCAGTGGGTGCAGTTCAGGTAAGTAAACTTTTAAATTTGCACTTACATAGCCCACTGGCTGTTAGTAGGTACAGTTGTTACACAATACATCATAGTCAGTTAGTTTACACCACTTCACATTCCTAGTCTAGTGTGCCTTATGTGTAATGTGTATTAGGATATAACGGTTTAGTGGGGAGCCTTACAGTATGTTGACAGGTTCTTTTGGCAATATATTTTTGTAACAATTTTAAAGAGGCTTTTTATTTAATTTATAGTTGAGGTCTCGTTCATAATTTTTGTATTGAATAACGCAGTTCTATAGTGTGTATAGATATAGCATGCGTCAGCTTCATTGCGGAGATGTTTTTCTGTTCTGTGCTACCTAGTCACTCGTTTAGAGACAGCGTGCTTCATGCTCCTATAGTTTGCTTTTACTAGTCGTTCAGAATATTTTGGCAGCACAGTGGTTAAAGATTTTCCTGCACTATAAACCTGTCCTTAGTGTGAGCACGCTATTTACTGGGGAGAATATTGTGCCTGCTCGGTTCAAGTCCTAAGCAGACTTTTTTATCGTTGAGTAGATAAGATTTCCGAAATATTCCAAAAGTGGCTATTTATAATTTTATTTGCTGAAAATTTTTTTTTTGCATAAGTCACATGCCTGTCATTTCACTGTGAGGTTCTTCTAGTGAAATCCGATTCAGACTCCACAGATTTGTCTACTGAGGGTGAATATATTTTTGATGAACAGGAGTTTGTCACTGACCAAGTGTTTAAATTGGAACACCTTCGTACATTTGATGTACGTTAGAAGTGCATGATCCTAGACCGGCTGAAGAGTAGTCTGTTAAGCAATTGGATATAATTATTCAAGCCTGCTAAAGCTCCTGAAATTTTTCCAGTACCCAATGCAACTACTGAAATAATTACAATGGGAAAGGTCAAGGCATTGCATTCCTTATAATCCAGCTTCCAAATTTAAAAAGGTGTTTCAGTTAACATAGTTTGGGAGACCATCCCCAAGGTAGACCAGTCCATTTCTACCTTGGTGAAGCATGTTATTCTTTTATAGTGCTTTCAATTTTCCTATGGATTTCAGACTACTCTATGGATGAGGAAATTCAACCTCACCTAGATTTTATTAGGTCGGCCAATACATTCATCTGTGATATTGTTGACATTATCAGGTGTGGCCCCTGATCCGGATCTTCTTCTGGTAAGGGGCAAGTTACGCCTTTTTTTTTTTTTTTAGATCCCTGGGTATATTGAACTTTGTTTCCCAGGGATACAGCATAGCCTTCAAATCCATGGCTCCCAGAGGAAGGTTTCATCTGTCCAATATTCCAAAGAACCCAAGTAAATGCACAAATCTTTTTTCAATGTGTTTGCGATCTAGAGCTCATGGGGGTTGTGATGGACTCTGGATACCCTGACTGGGTATCTCCGCCAAACGATCCTTCTTTATCCTGGATAGCGGGAAAGTGATTATAGCAAGTAGCCCGCCCTTATGACCAGATAAGACCAGTATTAAGGGGAAAACTAACAGACTTTATTGGGACAGCTTATATACACATTTGCCATCTGATAAGAGCCTTATCTGATTAAGAGATCACCGCCCCTCCAGACAGGCTGATGCCTCTATAGGGCCATAGGAGTATATAGATCCCTACAATAGCTAGGTAGCAGTTTCGGGGTGATCCCGAGGGAGCGGCGGCTATTCCAGGGTACCATTGGAGAGCCCCTGCCCCCAGATGTCACAGTACAAAGCGTCGTGATCCGTGGCCGGAGCGGCAGGCTGGTACTCAGGACCAGCACGAGGTGGGGAGGTGTAAAAAAAACCCAGGTTCTGAGTGAGCTCCCTCTTAGTAATCACCCCAACCCATGCCCATCAAAGGTACGACAAGTCCCCCAAAAGACTCTGGGGCAAAGGGCTTCTGGAGTGACTTTGGTTAAAGTCCAGCGGGAATCTCTAGCGATCCCAGCTGGTAAATAGTTCCATAATAATCTGGCTGGTACTCGGAAAGTCAGGAAGGGGCCAGGCGGGGTATCAGCTTTTTCAGGGCATAGTTCAATTAGTGTAACAAACATAAGGGGAACGGGAGGGAAACACAATAATTCAAATAGGAGAGGGGGTGGCCTTGGCAGCCTGGTATCCTTGACAGGGGTAATGCTTCCAATACCTGTGTTTGAACAGGGTCAGGGTTTTTATTCAAACATTTTCATTGTTCCCAAAAAAAGAGAGTAATTTCAAACCTTTTCTGGATCTGAAATCCTTGAACAAGTTTTCCAGAGTTCTGGCCTTAAAAACGGATACATTCAGAACTATCCTTCCTCTTGTTTAACAAGGCCATTTCATGTCCACCATAGTCCTGAAGGATACTTACCTTCATATCCCAATCCACAAGGAGCATTATCAGTATGAGAATAGTACTAGAGAGCGCAGGAAGATACACCAAACTCCTAAAAATACCTATGGGTCCCCAACTAGGTAGCAGAAATGAACATATGAGTGAAAAATAGATAGGAGCGCTAAAAGCTAAAGGTATTATCAGTATCTCAGATTTGCTTTTCTAGACAAATGTTTTCAGTTTGTGGCTCTACCATTTGGCCTGCCTACAACTCCCAGAACTTTCATAAAGGTTTTGGGAACATAATTGTCTGTAATTGGAAATCAGTGTATTTTGATGGCTCCATACCTGTACGATATCTTGGTTCAGGCACCATCTTTACCTTTAGCAACTTCTCGTACAAACAATCATTGATCTAAAGAGCTCTCTGCCTGCTCAGACTAGGGTGTCTTTCCTGGGAGTCGTCATAGACTCAGTTGCAATGGAACTTTCGTTGACAGATCAGAGGAAAGTAAAGTTGCAGTAAACTTGTGTGAAGCTTCAGTCAATCCCCACCCTATGGTAGCTTTCTGTATGGAATTGCTTGGCCTGTTGTTTGCTGCATCAGATGCCATTCCGTTTGCTTGATTTCACTTCACCTTTTGCATGCATTCAACTTTCCCAATGGATTCTATTGGATCTGTCACAAGGACATTGTGGTGGATAAATCACCAGTCTGTTTCTCTGGGAGCTTCTTACCCAAATGGACAATAATCTTAACAGACACAAGTTTCTTAGGTTGGGACACAGTAAATGGGTCCAGGAGAGCACAGGTTGTTTGGGTTCCACGGGAGGCAAGTTTACAGATTTAAATGTATTAGAAAACCATGCAGAGCTGGACCCTTCTCAAGTAGGAGACTTATCGGCATTCAATCAGACAATGTCACGGCGGTTGAATATATCAATCAAGGGGGAACACATAGTTCTCTAGCAATGGAGGTCTTTTGAATCCTAAAATGGGCAGAAATCTATTTCTGCTTCATTTATGCAATCCACGTTCTAGGTGTAAACAACTGGGAAGTGGATTATCTCATTTGTCAATCCCTTCTCCCAAGGGAATGGTCCCTTCGTTTTGATGTCTGCAGATATTCGAGAAGTGGGGTCTTCCAGAGATGCACCTGATGGCTTCTCGTTTAAACAACAAGCTTCCCAGATATTTTGTGAGTTCCAGGGATCCACAGGCGGAGTTTGTGGATGCTCTAGCAGTTCCTTGGTCTTTTCGTCTGGCATACATTCTTCCTCCTACTGTCCTGCTAAAGTAAGAGATATCGTTTGTTATTCTAATTGCTCCAGCTTGGCCTCACAGAACTTAGTTTGCAGACTCAGTACAGATGTCCAGCTTTCCTCCTTGGTCTCTTCCTTTATGTCACAACCTATTACCTCAATTTCCATTTTATCGTCAAGATCTTTCAACCTGATGGTTTGGAGATTGGATGCATAATTTTGAGAAAGCAAGGGTTTTCAGATGCTGTTGTAAATACCTTAATTCAGGCTAGGAAACCTAAGGAAAATCTGTCAAAATGTATGGAAAGTTTTTTTCTTTCCTGGTGGGAAACTCAATGTTTTAATTTCCCCTCTTTCAGGATTCGAAGAATTCTGCGGCTCTTACAAGAGGGTTTAGAAAAGGGCTTATCAGCTAGCTTTTTGAAGGGTCAAATTTCTACTCTCAGCAAAAAGGGTGTCTGAATTGTCTGGGCTTTTGTGCAAGCCTCCTTATCATGTTTTCCATCAGTGTAGGCTCTTTTTTTTTAAGAACAATTTTTTTTTTTTTTTTTTTGCCAAAGGTAGTTTCTTCTGACATTATCTGTAGGGAAATGCTAGTTCCCACCCTTTTTTGTACTTATCCTAAAATTTCTAAAGAAAGACTTTTACATAATGTCTGTCTCCCCTTTGCCCCATTATTATTATCAGTTATTTGTAGAGCACCAACAGATTTTGCAGCTCTAAGCCCATTAACACTTTGCTACACTCTTCTTACTTCCTCCTCTCACATGAGCAGAGCTTCTCACACACTGCTTGTAGCCAGGATCATATTCACAGGGCAGTGTGTCATAACTTTAGCTCTATGGTCTATATAAGCTAATTCATTACCTTGGTAGCCACCTGGAGCAGTAGGAGTAAGAAGCCAGCATGCCAGCAGCACATTACCGAAACATAGTAGGCAGACACAGCTGGTTGATTTTAGGCTGCTTTTATAATATTTATTAGCTTCTACAGATACAGCAGCTAAACATTTGACACTGCTCTTTGAAATATAACTGTCTGCCAGTTACTATTTGTGTTATGACTCCACAAGAGGTATGTAAATAATTTTAGTGAAAAAGTTACCTTTTTTTATTTTTTAAATTGATCACATTTGGCAGCAAACGGTGGCATAAAATATACCAAAATGGGCCTAGATCAATATCTTTGGTTTGCATCTAAACAAAAATACATATTTTTTTGATAGGTAAATAAAGAACAAAAAACAAGGCTCTGTTTAAGTGGAGTAATAGCAAAACTGCTAAAAATTCTCTCTTCGGCAAGATTTTCTCTGAAATTTACGGCCCTTAAAGGGCCAGTAAACCTAAAAAATAATGTTATATAATTCTGCACATAGTGCAGAATTATATAACATTATATTAGCAGCAGCTTTATAAAACCTAATATTCCCTGTGAATTTTTATAAAAAATTACCGTTTTTCTTCTGAGCGGGTCTGTTTTTATAACATTGCGCATCTGGCCAGCTGTCTAGTCACAGCCCGGCCTGACCACGCCATTATACTCAGTGCAGCTCGCTCCCGTTGTCAGACAGAGCAGGAGCGAGCTGTAATGGCGTGGTCGGGCCAGGCTGTGACCAGACAGCTGGCCAGATGCGCTCTGTGATAAAAACAGACCCTCTCAAAAGAGCACAGAGAGCGGGTCTGAAAAACGGTTATTTCTCCTGTTAAGTGTAGTCAGTCCACGGGTCATCCATTACTTATGGGATTATATCTCCTCCCTAACAGGAAGTGCAAGAGGATCACCCAAGCAGAGCTGCTATATAGCTCCTCCCCTCTACATCATACCCAGTCATTCTCTTGCACCTAGGGCTAGACAGTCTAATTTTCGTGCCTTTCGTAACTTCAAGGCAGGAGCAGCATCAACTTCCACCGCTCCAAAACAGGAAGGAACTGTTGCTCGCTACAGACAGGGCTGGAAACCTAACCAGACCTGGAACAAGGGCAAGCAGGCCAGAAAACCTACTGCTGCCCCTAAGACAGCATGAAGTGAGGGCCCCCGATCCGGAAACGGATCTAGTGGGGGGCAGACTTTCTCTCTTCGCCCAGGCTTGGGCAAGAGATGTCCAGGATCCCTGGGCGTTAGAGATCATATCTCAGGGATATCTTCTGGACTTCAAAGCTTCTCCTCCAAAAGGGAGATTTCATCTTTCAAGGTTGTCAGCAAACCAGATAAAGAAAGAGGCGTTTCTACGCTGTGTACAAGACCTTTTACTAATGGGAGTGATCCACCCAGTTCCGCGGTCGGAACACGGACAAGGGTTTTACTCAAATCTGTTTGTGATTCCCAAAAAAGAGGGAACCTTCAGACCAATCTTGGACTTCAAGATCCTAAACAAATTCCTAAGAGTTCCATCGTTCAAAATGGAAACTATTCGGACAATCTTACCTATGATCCAAAAGGGTCAGTACATGACCACAGTGGATTTAAAGGATGCCTACCTTCACATACCGATTCACAAAGATCATTACCGGTACCTAAGGTTTGCCTTTCTAAACAGGCATTACCAGTTTGTAGCTCTTCCCTTCGGGTTAGCTACTGCTCCAAGAATCTTTACAAAGGTTCTGGGTTCTCTTCTGGCGGTACTAAGACCGCGAGGAATATCGGTAGCTCCGTACCTAGACGACATTCTGATACAAGCGTCAAGTTTCCAAGCTGCCAAGTCTCATACAGAGTTATTTCTGGCATTTCTAAGGTCACATGGGTGGAAGGTGAACGAAGAAAAGAGTTCTCTATTGCCACTCACAAGAGTTCCCTTCTTAGGGACTCTTATAGATTCTGTAGAAATGAAAATTTACCTGACAGAGGACAGGTTAACAAAACTCCTAAATGCTTGCCGTGTCCTTCATTCCATTCCACACCCGTCAGTGGCTCAATGCATGCAGGTAATCGGTTTAATGGTAGCGGCAATGGACATAGTACCCTTTGCACGCCTGCATCTCAGACCACTGCAATTGTGCATGCTAAGTCAGTGGAATGGGGATTACTCAGATTTGTCCCCTATGCTGAATCTGGATCAAGAGACCAGAAATTCTCTTCTATGGTGGCTCTCTCGGCCACATCTGTCCAGGGGGATGCCCTTCAGCAGACCAGTTTGGACGATTGTAACAACAGACGCCAGCCTGTTAGGTTGGGGCGCTGTCTGGAATTCCCTGAAGACTCAGGGATCATGGACTCAGGAGGAGAGACTCCTTCCAATAAACATTCTGGAATTAAGAGCAGTTTTCAATGCCCTTCTGGCTTGGCCTCAGTTAGCAACTCTGAGGTTCATCAGGTTTCAGTCGGACAACATCACGACTGTGGCTTACATCAACCATCAGGGAGGGACAAGGAGTTCCCTAGCAATGTTGGAAGTCTCAAAGATAATTCACTGGGCAGAGTCTCACTCTTGCCACCTATCAGCGATCCACATCCCAGGCGTGGAGAACTGGGAGGCGGATTTCCTAAGTCGCCAGACTTTTCATCCGGACATTTTCATTCAGACAAGGTAGTTCTGCGTACTAAACCTGGGTTTCTACCTAAGGTAGTCACTAACAGGAATATCAATCAAGAGATTGTTGTTCCATCATTGTGCCCTAACCCTTCTTCAAAGAAGGAACGACTTCTGCACAATCTGGACGTCGCCCGTGCCCTGAAATTTTATTTACAGGCAACTAAAGATTTTCGCCAAACTTCTTCCCTGTTTGTCGTTTATTCTGGACAGAGGAGAGGTCAAAAAGCTAGACTGCTGGACAGCAGCCTCCTGAAAGAATTACAGCTCATTCTACTAGAGCTGTGGCTTCCACTTGGGCCTTTAAGAATGAGGCCTCTGTTGAACAGATTTGCAAGGCTGCAACTTGGTCTTCACTTCACACTTTTTACAAATTTGACACTTTTGCTTCTTCGGAGGCTGTTTTTGGGAGAAAGGTTCTTCAGGCAGTGGTTCCTTCCGTGTAAAGATCCTGCCTGTCCCTCCCGTCATCCGTGTACTTTTAGCTTTGGTATTGGTATCCCATAAGTAATGGATGACCCGTGGACTGACTACACTTAACAGGAGAAAACAAAATTTATGCTTACCTGATAAATTCCTTTCTCCTGTAGTGTAGTCAGTCCACGGCCCGCCCTGTTTTTTATGGCAGGTCTAAATTTTAAATTAAACTCCAGTCACCACTGCACCCTATAGTTTCTCCTTTCTCGTTTGGTTTCGGTCGAATGACTGGGTATGACGTAGAGGGGAGGAGCTATATAGCAGCTCTGCTTGGGTGATCCTCTTGCACTTCCTGTTAGGGAGGAGATATAATCCCATAAGTAATGGATGACCCGTGGACTGACTACACTACAGGAGAAAGGAATTTATCAGGTAAGCATAAATTTTGTTTTTTTATAAAAATTAACAGGGAATATTAGGTTTTATAAAGCTGCTGCTAATATAATGTTATATAATTCTGCACTATGTGCAGAATTATATATCATTTTTTAGGTTTACTGGCCCTTTAAGGGATTAAAGGGGGTATGACCTTTTACAGAACACTGTCCCTTTAACTTAGTTTTTCAAACTGCTAATGGTATAGTTGATAAACACGCATTCCACACTAAATCCGCATCTGTGTCCAATTATGACTGCACATTTCAAATGCATTAAACAACTTTCGAATTTAGTTCTATTATCAAATTTGCTTCATTCTCTTGATATCCTTTTGCAGAAATAGCAGTAACGTACTACAAAGTGCTAGCTGAAACATCTAGTGTACCGATCACCAGCTAGCTCCCACTAGTGTAGGATATGTTTATTCTTTTTTAAAAAAGAAGTGCCTTAAAATTACAAGCTTCTAATTGTCTGAATCATGCAAGTTTAGTTTTGATACAAGCCCTACCAATGTGAAGTGGAAATATTTACATATAACTACTGTGCATTCAAGTCTAACTGAACAGACATTAATATCCAGTATATAGCATCAAAACACTACTTATTACCCCATAATAGCAAACATATACCGAAACACTGTTATCACTATACTAATAAGGATTGTCCTGTTCATTATTCATGACACACATTACCTCGTTACCTGCCACCTCTCAATATAGCAACACATTAAAAATGAGGTTGAAAGTTTGTGTGATAGACTACCATTTCTACTGCACAACAGTGAATTTGAAATACTATATATTTAGTAGTCACAAAAAAGGTGGTTCAGAACAAACTCTAAATGGTTTATTCCCCCCATTCTTCTGGTGTTTTCCCAAAAAACCTCCCCTGTATCAGGATCACAATGACTACAGCTGTTTTTCATTAGTTTTCAGTACAATGCGCTGGATGATATACTTTAATACAACCTTATTGTCTTAAAGGACCAGTCAACACAGTAGATTTGCATAATCAACAAAAGCAAGATAACAAGACAATGCAATAGCACTTAGTCTGAACTTGAAATGAATAGTAGAATTTTAAAAGTTATGTCTGTTTCCACGCCCCCTGTACCATTTGAGAGCCATCAGCCAATCACACATGCATATACGTACCATGTGACAACCATCAGCCAATCACAAATGCATATACGCTTATTCTGTAAATTCTTGCACAGGCTCAGTAGGAGTTTAAATATAAAAAGACTACACTTCTTTAATGGAAGTAAATTGGAAAGTTGTTTAAGATTGCATGCTTTATCTGAATAATTGAAGTTTAATTTTGACTTGAGTGTCCCTTTAAGTGACCTGAAACATTTTTATTTTTTTGGCTCCCTTTTTCTGTAGTGTAACTCTGAGAATTTTTTTTTTTTTTTTTTTTTTAACAGGGAGTGCACTGTTCATCACAAGCCAAACTGTACAACATAGTTTTTTTTAACAAAATCAAAAAGTGACTAAGCCTTTTCTTCTTAACTAAAAAGTCCAGTTTGGCTTCTTCAAACAAGATAGGTGGTGGGGAAGTTTGGCCTTGAAAACAATTGCAGCAAGCAAAGTGTTTTCTCAACCCGGTGATATGTTAATTTATTTGTAGGATGCAGAAAAGTAATGTAATTATTATTGTCCCTTTAGCTCAAACTGGCCATGCATAACCTGTTTGATAAATAACTAATACTTAATAGAAGACCATTATCAGTACCTGCCTTCAGTATTTGTGCCACAATTTTATAAGTAAGCAGACCAACCACTTTAAGGGCAAAAATATATCTCTGTGGTTTTCTCCTTTCACCAGGGAATGACAATCCGCCCTCTGGTTGAACTATTGGCTGTAAAGAAGAAACAGGAGACCAAACGTTCAATCAATGAGGAGATCCACACTCAGGTGACTATGCTCTGGTTTGATCCATCCTGTCAAATTATTGTCTTCACTCCTTCTTCCTTTTTTCTTTTCATCTTCTTCCTTCTTTTCCTCCTCTTCTTCATCTTCACACAGCCCTTTAGTTTCATACCATCACTAGTTTCATTCTTTTTTTTTATCTCAACTTTCCTTATTTCTTCCTGCAGTTTCTTGATCACCTTCTAACTGGTATTGAGGATATCTGTGGGCACTATGGTCATCACCACTGGAAGGATAAGTAAGTCAAACATAATTCATTAGTATATGTTTGTTCTGAGTATCAAGAACCAGTGCATGCACTGTGCCGAAACAGAAAATGTCTGAATGCTAAGCAGTATGTCTTTCCTATCAGAGGGTACAATTGCTGTAGCACATATGGTGATTTATATACAGGATACTCATCCTATTCTATCATATAGGTTGAACCGTTTCAATAAGATGTATGTGAAGAAATGCCTTATTGCTGGAGAGAGATCTACAGAGCCACAGCTCATTGCGTTCTACCATAAGATGGAGATGAAGCAGGCAATAGAGCTGGTGGAGAGCGGGGGCATTGGGAAGATCCCCTCAACTGTGTCTACTGTGTCCATGCAGTGAGTAACATAGGGAGAATTTAGAGTGTACTATAGCTACTATATGCTGATCATACGGGGATTGTAAGGGAGTAACTGTAAGGTGGTGTTTGAACTGGACTTTCTAATGCACAAATGAAATGCTCTAAGTCTTTAGGTTGTGTAATTTTTTCATTACTGACTCCAGCTTACTATGCAGGTGGTTAAACACATTGGTAAAGACACACTTTTGAACTGCACACACTATCTCCTGAGCAGAAAATGGATAGTAAATTGTGGCTACAGGTGACTGCTGCTCCTGATTGACTCACCAGCTGTGTTCTGCTCGGGAGTTAAACATAATGTGGGGTTTTACCTGTGTGTTTAACCACTTTGCAGTGGTTAAATAAATATAATGCTGTGCTCACTTATGACACAGTCTAGCAAATTAGTTTGTAATTTTTGCTTTCAAATGTGTAGTGGAAGTGGGTTTAAGTGATGGAAAGGTGTGCATTTGCAGGTGCTGGAGATCTAGTTACCTTTCAGTGTGAAATAAATGGAGGTTCTTTTGTTTCTTTGTGTTTTTGGGATCTTTTATTTCTATTGTAGATAGGATTTAATTTTAAAGCTATTTATTTTTTTATTTACTAGTTCTCCATGTCCAGTGTTGGGTGTTTAAAGGGACAGTATACACCAATTTTCATATAACTGCATGTAATAGACTACTATAAAGAATAATATGCACAGATACCGATATAAAAATCCAGTATAAAACCATTTAAAAACTTACTTAGAAGCTCCCAGTTTAGCACTGTTGAAAAGGTTAGACTGCGACACACACACTGAAATGGTCTGGAAGGCAAAAAGAGCAGACTCCCCCCCCCCCCCCACATATGAAATGACCCTTTACACAAACAGGAGCAAGCTGGAGTAGGTAGACAACAGTTTACTTCTAAAACTTTGGGGCTTGGTTAGGAGTCTGAAAATCAGCACAATGTTATTTAAAAATAAGCAAAACTATACATTTTTACAAACAAAACCCTGTATGGGCTATATAAATGCATCATTATTATGCAAAGAAAAATCTAGTGTAAAATGTCCCTTTAATTTTAAAATCATATGCAGACTTTGTATGTCTGTTTTCCCACAGGAACATTCAACCAAAGCTAAAAGAAAGAATAATCCCAAGTCTTTCCAAAGTTAAAGAGGAGGAGATTCGTAAGATCTTGCGCACTAATTTGCAGAAGACCCGACAAAGGGTAAGCTCTTGAACCCCCTCACTTTGCTGATGAAAAATAAAGAATGTTAACTTAATATTGATAAACATTTTATAGCTAAGTATTAGAATACTCAGTTAACTCTTTCTGTAAATAGCTGCTCAATGTATTGGTTTCTTTGTGTACCAAACCCTATTTAGCTTATGGAAACTCCCTCAAAGCTCACTAAAAAAGTCTGTTTTGGCTAAGGGCACCATCCTATATTAACAAAAGTAATATTGCCTTTTTCGTCACCACAGCTACGTTCCTACAATCGGCATACTTTGATGGCAGACCCTTATGAAGAGGCCTTCAGCCAGATTCTGCTCCGCAAACAGAAAGCACATAACATGGAGCAGCGGGTGAGTTAATAAGACTGGTGAGAATTAAGAGAGTGATGTGACGAATAAATGAGGAAAACTTACCAGTATATATAATGAGAAATCACATATTACAAAAGTGGCAAAGACTAGGAAAAAAATGTGATGGAAACATCAATGTAGGGAAGAGTGCTAGGGTTAAATGAGAGCGAGAACATTTAGTGACTGGGTTCAGATAAAGTAATAGTGAAGCAGAAGTTTAAAATGGGAAATGGTTTTTGTTGATGGAGGTGGTTAATGGTTAAGAAGATAACTCATCCTTTACTGTTTCTTCCAGGTGACACATTTCCTGACTGTTCCTGCCCATAAGCTGGATTCTCCAACTCTAACAAGAGCTCGTGTGGGTTCAGGTAAGTCTATGCAAGATGGAACAATCAATCTGATGCTCAAGAGTCAAGTTAACAAATCTGCCTATTGTTTTATATAGTATACCCTGCCTTTACTCGGTTTACTATTTCTTTCCTATGGCATGTAGAGTCCACGACTTCATTCCAATTACTAGTGGGATATTCAACTCCTGGCCAGCAGGAGGAGGCAAAGAGCACCCCAGCAAAGCTGTTAAGTGTAACTTCCCTTACCTATAATCCCCAGTCATTCTCTTTGCCTCGATGTGCGAATATGGTGTCTGAAGATATTTAATCCTTTTATGGGTACTTTTCCCTGCAACCAAGGATTGGGGGTCTAGCTGTGTCCACGTCAATCTCTTAAGTAAGAGTAGTGGTGGCTTTTAGCAGTTAGAAGGCGGCCAGGTAGTCTTTGCTTTACTTCTAACAACTTGCTACCCCTTTGTATAATGCCAGGGTTGGTTACTCTGCTCTTTCTTTTACTACAGGTCCCTGACAGAGAGTGGTGTGTCTGTCACACCTAAGTAGCGGTTTTCCCTGCAGCTGGATCCACAGGTAAGTGCCTTTGCCTTCTAGGTACTGAAGGACAGCACTTTAGAGGTTAAATCCTCAAGTGGATCTATTTGGGAAAAAATCTATACTTTTATAATAAATACATTTATTTGGGCAGTTTTCTGCAGGCACTTTTGTATGTTTAGAGAGACTAAGGGGTTAATAAATAGCAGATTGCTAGGATTTTCACCCTACTCTTAGACTGGCTGAAGGAAGGTTTTTTTGAGCTTTATTTTTTCAACATTCTTCCCCTTATTTTGTTTGAAATAAAAGGTCTGGTACAATAGGAACTAAGTTTTTATTTATACGTTTAGTCACAGTCGATAAAGGACGCGCGCTTTTATTTTCTTAAGCTGCTCACATGATTCTCCGCTCTTCCGTTGCTAACACATTCGCATTTGAAGAACGGAGCTTGTAGAACTATTGCAGCTGGTGATTTCTGATGATAGGATCATCTGTCAGTGAGGAGAAGACTTTTGTTCACTGCTTGAGAGTCCCTTTTCCTAATACTAGTGGAATATTCAGGCCCCAGTACGTTAGGGCGTCTATGTGGCCTGAGGGCTTAGAAGTGTGCGAGGTTCTCCTTTTCTAAAGTTATTACAATTATAGCACTAGGTATATTTGCTTTAAGGATATTATATATTTTATATTTAGTCATGCACAAGTTCCGTTATAATGGACACAGAACAAGATTCATCTATTACATTAGATAAATGTTTACTTGGTTTGGAGGCTCAGATTGTGCTCCCTATGCAATTTTGTTCCTCATGCTTATCTAAGACTTTAAATTTAAAGACAAATTACTCCCTTCAGAGCCAAATGTGTGTCATGATAATGCTGTTCATGACATGCCTCAGGTTTCTCCTCAAACGTCTCAATCATTAGTAGTTTCACATACAGTGCCCTGCAGTTCCTCTCACCCTCCTGGGGTGTTTATTTGCCAGGAGATTTTGCTGCACAGATAACTTCTGCTGTGTCAGCAGCTTTATCTGCTTTCCCTCCTTCAGGTAAGCATAAGAGCAAATCTAAACATTTTTCTGCCTGTAAGGTTTCTGACCCCTCTAAATCTGCGTTGGTCAACCTTTCCCAGATGTCTGATGAGGAGGATACTTCAGTAGCTTCTGATGGTAAAATCTCAGACTCTGAAATGATGGGGGAAAATTCTTCAGAATCTGAAGAAGTTAATTTCAGATTTAGGCTTGAATATCTCTGGTTGCTTCTGAAGGAGGTTCTAGCTACTTTAGATGACTCCAAACCGGTTGCTGTCAATCCTAAAAAGTCCTCTAAACTTATTAGAGTTCATGATTCTCCCTCATCCGTGGATGTTTTTCCTGTTCCAGACAAGATGTCTGAAATTATAGCTCAGGAATGGGATAAGCCAGGGGTTCCTTTTTCCTCTTCCCCTGTTTTTAAAAATGTTTCCTTTTGCTGACTCCATTCGTGACTCATGGCACACTGTGCCTAAAGTAGAAGGAGCTATCTCTACTCAAGCTAAAAGAACCACCATTCCTATAGAGGATAGTTATTCCTTTAGGATCCCATGGATAAGAAGCTAGAGGCTTACTTAAAAAAGATGTACATCCATCAAGGTTTACAGTGGCAACCTGTGGCAAGTATTGCTACGGTTGCGGAAGCAGCATCTTATTGGTGCGACGCCCTGTCTTATCTGATATCAGAAGAGACTACGATAGAGGAGATCCAAGATAGGATCAAAGCACTTAAACTGGCCAATACCTTTATCTGTGATGCCAACATGCAAGTAATTAGACTGGGAGCTAAGATATCTAGCTTCACTGTTCAACAAATTCCTCAGGGTTCCGTCCTTCAAGATGAAAACTATTCTCATTCCATTCTTTCTTTGGTTCAGGAAGGTCATTTCATGACGACCATAGACCTGAAGGACGCGTATCTTCATGTTCCCATTCACAGGGATCATCACCCGTTTCTAACGTTTGCCTTTCTGGACAAGCCTTTCCAATTTGTTGCACTTCCGTTTGGTCTTGCAACGGCTCCCAGAATATTCACAAAGGTTCTGGGGGCTCTTTTGGCAGTGGTCAGATCCCAGGGAATTGCTGTGGCGCCTTACCTAGATGACATCTTCGTTCAGGCGTCATCTTTTCAACTAGTAAAATCTTATACAGAGATATAGTTGTCTTTTCTACATTCCCACAGAGGGAAAGTGAATCAGGAAAAAAGTTTCCTTGTTCCAGCTACAAGGGTGTGTTTCTTAGGGACAATTATAGATTCCCTGTCCATGAAAATTTTCCTGACAAATGTCAGGAAATCCAGACTTCTTTGTGCCTTTCTCTCCAGTCTGTTCTTCCATCAGGGGCTCAATGCATGGAGGTGATTGGTCTGATGGTTGCTTCCATGGACATCATTCCTTTTGCTCGGTTCCATCTGAGACCTCTGCAACTACGCATGCTCAGTCAGTGGAATGGAGACCATTCAGATTTATCGCAGAGGATAGATCTGGATCACCTAACAAGAGACTCTCTCGTGGTGGATTTCACAGGAAAATCTGGCTCGGGGCACTTGCTTCCTGAGACCTTCCTGGGTGATTGTGACTACAGACGCCAGCCTGTTAGGCTGAGTAGCAGTTTAGGGTTCTCTAAAAGCTCAGGGCCTGTGGACTCGGGAGGAGTCTTCTCTCCCCATAAACATCTTGTAGTTGAGATCAATCTTCAATGCTTTGACAGCTTGGCCTCAGTTATCTTTAGTCCGGTTTATCAGATTCCAGTCGGACAAGATCACCTCATTCGCTTACATCAACCACCAGGGAGGAACTCGGAGTTCCTTGGCTATGAAGGAGGTGACTTGCTTTCTGCAGTGGGCAGAAGCTCACGATTGTCTCCTATCTGCTATCCACATTCCAGGGGTGGACAACTGGGAGGTGGATTTTCTGAGCAGACAGACTTTTCATCCCGGGGAGTGGGCTCTCCATCCGGAAGTGTTCTCGATTATAACCCTCAGGTGGGGGGTTCCGGAGTTGGATCTGATGGCGTCTTGTCAAAACGCCAAGCTTCCAAGCTATGGTTCAAGATCAAGAGATCCTCAGGCCGCTCTGATAGACGCTCTAGCGGTTCCTTGGATCTTTTCTCTGGCATACCTGTTTCCTCCGTGCTCTCCTTCCACGAGTCATTGCTCATATCAAACAGGAGAGATCATCTGTAATTCTAATAGCTCCTGCATGGCCTCGCAGAATCTGGTTTGCGAATCTGGTGAAGATGTCTTCTCTTCCACCGTGGGGGTTACCTCTGAGGAAGGACCTTCTACTTCAGGGTCCATTCTTCCATCCAAACCTGGATTCTCTGAAGCTGACTGCTTGGAGATTGAACGCCTAGTTCTGTCTAGACGTGGTTTTTCTGAAGCGGTCATTGATACTATGCTTCAGGCTCGTAAACCTGCTGCAGGATTTACCATAAGGTATGGCATAAATACCTTTTTTTGGTGCAAATCTAAGGGTTTCTCCTGGAGCCGGGTGAGGATTCCCTGAATTTTATCTTTTCTTCAGGATGGCCTGGAAAAAGGTTTGTCAGTCAGTACTCTGAAGTGTCAGATTTCTGCTCTGTCTATTCATTTGCTCAAACGTCTGGCAGGTTTGCCAGACGTTCAAGCTTTTGTTCAGGCCCTGGTCAGAATCAGGCCTGTGTTTAAACCTTTCGCTCCTCCTTGGAGCCTTAATCTCGTTCTTGAAGTTTTGAAGCAGGCTCCGTTTGAGTCGATGCATATTATTGTTATAAAATTATCTTGGAAGGTTTTGTTTCTTCTTGCTATTTCTTCCGCTCGTAGAGTTTCGGCTCTGCAGCGTGATTTCCCCGTACCTTATTTTTTATGCAGATAAGGCGGTTCTCCGTACTAAATTAGGTTTTTTTCCCTAAGGTTTTGTCGGATTGTAACATTAATCAGGAAATTGTTGTTCCTTCTTTTTGTCCTAATCCTTCTTCCCATAAGGAACATCTTTTGCATAAGCTGGGTGTTGTGCATGCTCTAAAATTTTATCTTCAATCAACTAAAGATTTTCAGCAATCTTCTGCCCTGTTTGTTGTTTTCTCTGAAAAGCGTAAGGGTCTGAAGGCCACTTCTTCTACTCTTTCCCTCTGGTTAAGAAGTATTATTCATTTAGCTTATGAGACAGCTGGACAGCAGCCTCCTGAGAGAATGACGGCTCATTCCACTAGGGCTGTCTCCTCGTCTTGGGTTTTCAAAAATTAGGCTTCTGTGGAACAGATTTGCAAGGCGGCAACATGGTCCTCTGCATACGTTTTCAAAATTCTACAAATTTGATACTTTTGCCTCGGCTGAGGCCTCTTTTGGGAGAAAGGTTCTTCAAGCGGGGCTCTTCAAGCGGTGGTGCCTTCAGTTTAGGTACTCCTGCTTTGTTCTCCCTCCCTTTTCATTCTGTATCCTCTAGCTTGGGTATTGGTTTCCACTAGTAATTGGAATGAAGTTGTGGACTCTCCATGCTATAGGAAAGAAAAAGAAAAATTAGCTTACCTGATAAATTTCTTTCCCGTGCATGGGAGAGTCCACAACCCCACCCTCTATTTAATTATAATTCGGCAGTTTTTTGAGTAAAGCTCAGGCACCTCTATACCCTTGTGTTTCTACTTTTTCCATTTTCCTTTGGCTGAATGACTGGGGATTATGGATAGGGGAAGTTACACTTAACAGCTTTGCTGGGGTGCTCTTTGCCTCCTCCTGCTGGCCAGGAGTTGAATATCCCACTAGTAATTGGAATGAAGTCATGGACTCTCCATGCCCGGAAAGAAATAAATTTATCAGGTAAGCATAAATTTCCTTTTTTAAAGTACGCTCACTGTTAACTTAGCCCTACACAGCGAAGTGTCCCTATTCATCAAGTTGCATTAATTTCAATAGGTGAAGACATCTCGCTGCGACTGCCCCTTTTTAAAAGATATTTCTACCAATGCAGCCCCTGCGAGGGTCGGCGTAAAAAAAACACATCTGCTCTGGCGAGTAATCAATAATCGGCCCCTAGTCTGTGATGCACCCTTACATAAGGGAATATCTATCAACATTTTGAAATTGGTTTAACTATATTTGAATCATTCCAGCAGATCTCCTGGCACGCATAGTGTTAATTGCATGATAGTGACTGTGTGACTAATATCTTGCTTTTAACTAGCAAACCTCAGACATAAAATTGTATATTGAAACAGACTTAATAATTACTTTGTCTGATTTCTGCCAGAGGTTACTTGGATAATAGTAATTAAGCAAATAAGCCTAGGGCCTTAATTTGGCAAGCGTAATACAGCATCGTGGATCTCCAAATGAAATTGTGAGCTGTTCTTGTGCATAACTTAGAGTGCAAACTGTGTGAGACATGGGTTCATATTAATGGTGTGTTGAATAATTTGTTAAAGGGGCATTGTAATGCAACAGATGCACACTTAGACATGATTGGTAATGCACAAATGACAAATAAGAGCATGTATATTGTTTCTTGGCATGAGAATTGACCATTTTGGGATTACTAAAGCAGGTAGCTTACCCTTTAATGCAGTTTTCTTCTGGAATAATATGATATTCAGTCTACTGTTGAAATAGTTGACTAACATTTGCAGCAGTTTTTAAAAAAAGTTGTTATAATGCTGAGGTGACCAATTGCAATACAATGAACCAACAAAGGTAGCAATGACTCTGCAATACGCACTAAACCACAGGAAATGCAGTCTGTCACACGTGCTGAAAATGTAGTAATCAAGGTGCAGTGATTATAAAACCTGATAGTGTAACTATGAGTAAAGAAAAGTTAATCCGTGGCATAATAGCAAATCAGTCAGTCATATTTGCATATTTAGCTACAAATGAATCATCACCACATAGAACATACATTCTTCATTACTTGGTTAACATTTAAAAGGACTTGAGACCCAACATTTGGCCTTGATTCAGATTCTGATTTGCTTGATTCTCTTGGTACTCTTTGTTGAAAAGCATGCCTAGGTAGGTTCAGGGCGTGGGAGCTAGCTTCTGATACATAACTGTACATATCTGCCTCTTGCCATCTACTTACCAATATGTTCAGCTAGCTCCCAGTAGTGCATTCCTGCTCCTTTAACAAAGAATACCGAGAGAAAGAAAGCAAAATGATAGAAGTAACATGGAAATTTGCTTAAAGGGACAGTCTACACCAGATGTTTTATTTGTTTTAAAAGATAGATAATCCCTTTATTACCCATTACCTAGTTTTGCACAACCAACCAGATTGTTATATTAATACACTTTTTACCTCTTTGATTACCTTGTATCTAAGCCTCTGCAGACTGCCCCCTTATTTCAGTTCTTTTGACAGACTTGCATTTTAGCCAATCAGTGCTGACTTCTAGGTAACTCCACATGCGTGAGCACAGTGTTATCTATATGACTCACATGAACTAACACCCTCTAGTGGTAAAAAACTGTCAAAATGCCTTTAGATAACAGACGGCCTTCAAAGTCTAAGAAATTAGCATATGAACCTACTAGGTTTAGCTTTCAATTAAGAATAGCAAGAGAACAAAGCAAAATTGGTGATAAAAGTAAATTGAAAAGTGGTTTAAAATTCCATGCCCTATCTGAATCATGTAAGTTCATTTTGGACTAGACTGTCCCTTTAAAAATGTATGCTTTATCTGAACCATGAAAGAATATTTTGGGTTTCATGTCACTTTCAGAGGGCCATTTTATACTTGCACCAGCAGCGCTGAATGGATATATGCATAGCCAACAATCAATGGTCATATTCAGCTCTAGAGCTAAAGTCTATTGCAGCTATGCTATTCCTGAGCTGATGAGAAACATTTATTCATTTACTATTAAAAATTAAAGCTGTTATAATTATTGCACTGGAATGTCCCTTAAAAATAGACTTAAAGGGACTGTCTACGCCAGAATTTTTATTGTTTCAGACAACCAACACAGTTATATTAATGTACTTTTTACCCCTGTGATTACCTTGTATCTAAGCCTCTTCTGACAGCCCCCTGATCACATAACTTTTTATTTATTATCTATTGACTTACATTTTAGCCAATTAGTGCCATGTTATCCACAACCCACAGGTGTGAGCACAATGTTATCTATATGGCTCACATGAACTAGCAGTCTCCTGTTGTGAAATGCAAATAAAAAAGTGTGTGATACGAGGCTGTCTATAGTGGCTTAGAAACAGGCAGAAATTTTGAGGTTTAGAAGTTATAAAGTATATTAATATAACTATGTTGGTTGTGCAACATGAATGGGTAGTTAAGGCGTTATCTATTTTTTTAAACAATAACAATTTTGGTGTAGACTGTCCCTTTAATGAAATTATTTATATGAAATGATTGTGAATATTGCTGAGCCTATTCGGATTGTAACAAGTTTCCACTGTGGCTCACAATTATGTTTTATTTATAACACCTAAAGTGTGTATTTTTTATTCTGTGCAAAGAGACTGCTGCATTTAAGTGGAGCTAGATGTGTAATTTTGTATGTGCAGCTGTCTACAGTTATGTATGATTTGTTACTGAGGAATAATAAATAGTAAGCCTTTCTCATGGACAAGTATAATTAGCACAGAAGAGACCATTTTATTTGAGCAAATAAATACTTAATAGTATAACATTTTCTGTTATTTTTTAAATGTATCTTAAAGGGACACTTAAACTATGCTTATGAAATGTATTTTGTATTTGATAAAATTAAATATTGATTTAAAAAAAAGAAAAGTTTTTTTTTTTTGCACAACTTTATCATTAAATCAATTTAAGTTAAATGATTTAATTAATTAGTGATTTGGATATTTTAAACCTTAAGCACTAAATACACTCTAAAAGCATAATATTGAGGTTATTCCCCTACATCCCTTTAGTCATGGGGGAATTGTGATTGTGTCTCTCTTTCTCTCTCTCTAACCCTCTGTGTGTGATTGTGTCTCTCTTTCTCTAACCCTCTGTGTGTGATTGTGTCTCTCTCTCTCTAACCCTCTGTGTGTGATTGTGTCTCTCTCTCTTTATTTCTCTCTCTCTAACCCTCTGTGTGATTGTCTCTCTCTCTCTCTCTCTCTCTCTTTATTTCTCTCTCTCTAACCCTCTGTGTGTGATTGTGTCTCTCTTTCTCTCTAACCCTCTGTGTCTCTTTCCCCTGTCTCTCTCTCCCTCTCACCCTCTCACCCTGAGTGCTTTTCTGTGTTTCTGTCTACCTTTTATTTATTTAATTAATGAATTGGTAGTGCCATCTGATGGTGTGGCTTTATTTAAAGGGGTGGGGTCAAGCGCCCCACCATCTTTAAATTTCACCAGCCGCCACTGGATCAAGACATTTTTATATTTACTGAATAATGAAAGAATCTATAAGCATAATTTGCAGCATTAAAGTAAAAAGTATGTTTTAAACATATTTTAATGGGCATGGATTTCTAGATCTCATAATCAGAGCAAGCATTTTATCTGGCAAGAGTTTCGGTTACAATCCTTTTAGACTAAAATCAGATGTTTACTAAGTTGACCAGTTTTCCAAGACACCATTTAAAGGGACATGAAACCCATATGTTTTCTTTCTTGATTTAGAAAGAGCATGCAATTTTAAATAACTTTCCAATTTACATCTAATATCTAATTTTCTTCATTCTTTTGATATCCTTTGTTGAAAATCATATCTAAATATGCTCAGTAGCTGCTGATTGGTGGCTGCACATAGATACCTCATGTGATTGGCTCACCCATGTGCATTGCTATTTCTTCAACGAAGGATATCTAAAGAATGAAGGCGTATCCTAGCCACTGCCTCACCAGCCTCTGACGTCACTGCACGTCACACACATATATATATATATATATATATATATATATATATATTTATTTATATATGTATGTGTGTGTGTATATATATATATATATATATAAAACCTTGTTACACTTCAGGAGGTTGTCCCTGGAGTTTGGTAGGTTTATGGCTTATGGTCAGGGGATTTCCACCATTATAGCACAATCTATTTGAGACATGACCTTTCATCTTTCAAATGAGTTGCCTCTTGACACCCCTTGGATGCAGGTGAAAGGTGATCACCATTTAAAATGGTTTTCACTTGCCCAACAGATCCCACAGTTTCATACTTTTAGCCATGAACTGTTTGAACATACCCTGATCTGTGCTGTCAGTGGAAGGTTGATTTTCATCATGTTGTTTTTTACTTTCTTCCAGGCCCTTACAAGATTTTCCAGTTTTTAATTTGCATTTCATTTCAGTTTTAATCTTATCCTTTTTGAACTATGACACAAGTTTTTCAAGTTAACTTTTAAGACAATTGTTTGTGCTTCTGTTTTTCTCCTTTGCTGCTCTTCAGGATCATGTGGTTCTTTCATTTTTAAAATAAATCCAGAAATATTTGGTATTGTATCTCATCAGTTTTAATCCTAACAAAGTAGTCCTTTAAAGAGACAGTTTACACTAAGATTTTCTCCCCTTTATTTTGTTCCCAATTAATCATTTTACCTGTTGGAGTGTATTAAATTATTTACAAATATTTCTTTTACCTTATATCAGCAATTGAAATATCTGAATTTGCCTGTAGTACCCTACTTATACTGAAAGTTTTACAAAAGCTGTGTAAACATACCCAGCAGAAGAAATTGCACTCCCAGTGAGAGGTGGGTGAGATAAGTAATACAATGTTAATTTCCAATTGTTCTCTCTAAGGCCCCAATTCTAAAAAGATCCTTTGGCTGGTGAGATTTTATAAGAATGCTCGCCAGCATCTCTATTTCCCTGGTAGAGTAATATAAAGCCACTTTTACCCTGAAAACAGGGTGTCTCACTAAGGGGCGTATACTGCATTTTTGTATGGGAAGGAGAGGCATCTTACAAAACCTTTCCCACAAATATGCGCAGGAAACAATGATATTGTTAAGGTGCAAAATTTGTAACGAAATTGTTCACCAAAATCATATTTCTTTCCTATGGCATGGAGAGTCCACAACGTCATTCCAATTACTAGTGGGATATTCATCTCCTGGCCAGCATGAGGAGGCAAAGAGCACTCCAGCAAAGCTGTTAAGTGTAACTTCCCTTACCCATAATCCCCAGTCATTCTCTTTGCCTTTGTCAGTGGAGGATGTGCGAAGATGGTGTCTGAAGTTATTTAATCCTTTTATTGGTACTTTCCCCTGCAAGCAAGGATTAGGGGCTATGCTGTGTCCATGTCAATCTTTTTAGTAAGAGTAATAGTGGCTATTAGCAGTTAGAAATCGGCGAGGTTGTCTTTGCTTTATTTTTAACATTATTGCTACCCCTTCATAGAAAGCCAGGGTTGGTTACTCAGCTCTTTCTTTTTCTTCAGGTTCCTGATAGAGAGTGGAGTATCTATCACACCTAAGAAGCTGTTCCTGCCCTTCAGCTGGATCCACAGGTAAGTGCATTTGCCTTCTAGGTACTGAAGGACAGCACTTGGGAGGTTAATCCCTATTATGGATCTTCATATGGGACATTATTTAGAGTCTATAGCTCAAAGTGTGAGTTTTTTATTTGAGGATAATAGTGCATGAAGAGTGTTACAGGATGCAAAGTTGGTTTTATTTTGTCGGTCAGAAACGCGCGCTTTTTCAGAGGTGCAGTTTCTTTCTCCAACATAGGTGTGTCCGGTCCACGGCGTCATCCTTACTTGTGGGATATTCTCTTCCCCAACAGGAAATGGCAAAGAGCCCAGCAAAGCTGGTCACATGATCCCTCCTAGGCTCCGCCTACCCCAGTCATTCTCTTTGCCGTTGTACAGGCAACATCTCCACGGAGATGGCTTAGAGTTTTTTAGTGTTTAACTGTAGTTTTTATTATTCAATCAAGAGTTTGTTATTTTAAAATAGTGCTGGTATGTACTATTTACTCTGAAACAGAAAAGAGATGAAGATTTCTGTTTGTAAGAGGAAAATGATTTTAGCAACCGTTACTAAAATCGATGGCTGTTCCACACAGGACTGTTGAGAGGAATTAACTTCAGTTGAGGGAACAGTGAGCAGAATTTTACTGCTTGAGGTATGACACATTCTAACAAGACGATGTAATGCTGGAAGCTGTCATTTTCCCTATGGGATCCGGTAAGCCATTTTTATTACAGACAATAAATAAGGGCTTCACAAGGGCTTTTTAAGACTGTAGACATTTTCTGGGCTAAATCGATTCATATAATAAACATATTTAGCCTTGAGGAATCATTTTAATCTGGGTATTTTGTAAAATAATATCGGCAGGCACTGTTTGGGACACCTTATTCTCTAGGGGCTTTCCCTTATCATAGGCAGAGTCTCATTTTCGCGCCGGTATTGCGCACTTGTTTTTGAGAAGCATGACATGCAGTCGCATGTGTGAGGAGCTCTGATACATAGAAAAGACTTTCTGAAGGCGTCATTTGGTATCGTATTCCCCTTTGGGCTTGGTTGGGTCTCAGCAAAGCAGATACCAGGGACTGTAAAGGGGTTAAAGATAAAAACGGCTCCGGTTCCGTTATTTTAAGGGTTAAAGCTTCCAAATTTGGTGTGCAATACTTTTAAGGCTTTAAGACACTGTGGTGAAATTTTGGTGAATTTTGAACAATTCCTTCATACTTTTTCGCAATTGCAGTAATAAAGTGTGTTCAGTTTAAAATTTAAAGTGACAGTAACGGTTTTATTTTAAAACGTTTTTTGTACTTTGTTATCAAGTTTATGCCTGTTTAACATGTCTGAACTACCAGATAGACTGTGTTCTGAATGTGGGGAAGCCAAGGTTCCTTCTCATTTAAATAGATGTGATTTATGTGACACAAAATTTAGAGAAAATGATGCCCAAGATGATTCCTCAAGTGAGGGGAGTAAGCATGGTACTGCATCATCCCCTCCTTCGTCTACACCAGTCTTGCCCACTCAGGAGGCCCCTAGTACATCTAGCACGCCAATACTCCTTACTATGCAACAATTAACGGCTGTAATGGATAATTCTATCAAAAACATTTTAGCCAAAATGCCCACTTATCAGCGTAAGCGCGACTGCTCTGTTTTAGATAATACTGAAGAGCATGAGGACGCTGATGATATTGTTTCTGAAGGGCCCCTACACCAGTCTGAGGGGGCCAGGGAGGTTTTGTCTGAGGGAGAAATTTCAGATTCAGGGAAAATTTCTCAACAAGCTGAACCTGATGTGATTACATTTAAATTTAAGTTGGAACATCTCCGCGCTCTGCTTAAGGAGGTGTTATCCACTCTGGATGATTGTGAGAATTTGATCATCCCAGAGAAACTATGTAAAATGGACAAGTTCCTAGAGGTCCCGGGGCCCCCAGAAGCTTTTCCTATACCCAAGCGGGTGGCGGACATTGTAAATAAAGAATGGGAAAGGCCCGGTATACCTTTCGTCCCTCCCCCCATATTTAAAAAATTGTTTCCTATGGTCGACCCCAGAAAGGACTTATGGCAGACAGTCCCCAAGGTCGAGGGGGCGGTTTCTACTTTAAACAAACGCACCACTATACCCATAGAAGATAGTTGTGCTTTCAAAGATCCTATGGATAAAAAATTAGAAGGTTTGCTTAAAAAGATGTTTGTTCAGCAAGGTTACCTTCTACAACCAATTTCATGCATTGTCCCTGTCACTACAGCCGCGTGTTTCTGGTTCGATGAGCTAGAAAAGGCGATCACTAGTGATTCTCCTCCTTATGAGGAGATTATGGACAGAATCCGTGCTCTCAAATTGGCTAATTCTTTCACCCTAGACGCCACTTTGCAATTGGCTAGGTTAGCGGCGAAAAATTCTGGGTTTGCTATTGTGGCGCGCAGAGCGCTTTGGTTGAAATCTTGGTCAGCGGATGCGTCTTCCAAGAACAAATTGCTTAACATTCCTTTCAAGGGGAAAACGCTGTTTGGCCCTGACTTGAAAGAGATTATCTCTGATATCACTGGGGGCAAGGGCCACGCCCTTCCTCAGGATAGGTCTTTCAAGGCCAAAAATAAACCTAATTTTCGTCCCTTTCGTAGAAACGGACCAGCCCCAAGTGCTACGTCCTCTAAGCAAGAGGGTAATACTTCTCAAGCCAAGCCAGCCTGGAGACCAATGCAAGGCTGGAACAAGGGAAAGCAGGCCAAGAAACCTGCCACTGCTACCAAGACAGCATGAACTGTTGGCCCCCGATCCGGGACCGGATCTGGTGGGGGGCAGACTCTCTCTCTTCGCTCAGGCTTGGGCAAGAGATGTTCTGGATCCTTGGGCACTAGAAATAGTCTCCCAAGGTTATCTTCTGGAATTCAAAGGGCTTCCCCCAAGGGGGAGGTTCCACAGGTCTCAATTGTCTTCAGACCACATAAAAAAACAGGCATTCTTACATTGTGTAGAAGACCTGTTAAAAATGGGAGTGATTCATCCTGTTCCATTAGGGGAACAAGGGATGGGGTTCTACTCCAATCTGTTCGTAGTTCCCAAAAAAGAGGGAACGTTCAGACCAATCTTAGATCTCAAGATCCTAAACAAGTTTCTCAAGGTTCCATCGTTCAAAATGGAAACCATTCGAACAATTCTTCCTTCCATCCAGGAAGGTCAATTCATGACCACGGTGGATTTAAAGGATGCGTATCTACATATTCCTATCCACAAGGAACATCATCGGTTCCTAAGGTTCGCATTCCTGGACAAGCATTACCAGTTCGTGGCACTTCCTTTCGGATTAGCCACTGCTCCAAGGATTTTCACAAAGGTACTAGGGTCCCTTCTAGCGGTGCTAAGACCAAGGGGCATTGCAGTAGTACCTTACTTGGACGACATTCTGATTCAAGCGTCGTCCCTTCCTCAAGCAAAGGCTCACACGGACATAGTCCTGGCCTTTCTCAGATCTCACGGATGGAAAGTGAACGTAGAAAAGAGTTCTCTATCTCCGTCAACAAGGGTTCCCTTCTTGGGAACAATAATAGACTCCTTAGAAATGAGGATTTTTCTGACAGAGGCCAGAAAAACAAAACTTCTAAACTCTTGTCAAATACTTCATTCCGTTCCTCTTCCTTCCATAGCGCAGTGCATGGAAGTAATAGGTTTGATGGTAGCGGCAATGGACATAGTTCCTTTTGCGCGCATTCATCTAAGACCATTACAACTGTGCATGCTCAGTCAGTGGAATGGGGACTATACAGACTTGTCTCCGACGATACAAGTAAATCAGAGGACCAGAGATTCACTCCGTTGGTGGCTGTCCCTGGACAACCTGTCACAAGGGATGAACTTCCGCAGGCCAGAGTGGGTCATTGTCACGACCGACGCCAGTCTGATGGGCTGGGGCGCGGTCTGGGGACCCCTGAAAGCTCAGGGTCTTTGGTCTCGGGAAGAATCTCTTCTACCGATAAATATTCTGGAACTGAGAGCGATACTCAATGCTCTCAAGGCTTGGCCTCAGCTAGCAAAGGCCAAGTTCATACGGTTTCAATCAGACAACATGACGACTGTTGCGTACATCAACCATCAGGGGGGAACAAGGAGTTCCCTGGCGATGGAAGAAGTGACCAAAATCATTCAATGGGCGGAGACTCACTCCTGCCACCTGTCTGCAATCCACATCCCAGGAGTGGAAAATTGGGAAGCGGATTTTCTGAGTCGTCAGACATTACATCCGGGGAGTGGGAACTCCATCCGGAAATCTTTGCCCAAATTACTCAACTGTGGGGCATTCCAGACATGGATCTGATGGCCTCTCGTCAGAACTTCAAGGTTCCTTGCTACGGGTCCAGATCCAGGGATCCCAAGGCGACTCTAGTAGATGCACTAGTAGCACCTTGGACCTTCAAACTAGCTTATGTATTCCCGCCGTTTCCTCTCATCCCCAGGCTGGTAGCCAGGATCAATCAGGAGAGGGCATCGGTGATCTTGATAGCTCCTGCGTGGCCACGCAGGACTTGGTATGCAGATCTGGTGAATATGTCATCGGCTCCACCATGGAAGCTACCTTTGAGACGAGACCTTCTTGTTCAAGGTCCGTTCGAACATCCGAATCTGGTCTCACTCCAACTGACTGCTTGGAGATTGAACGCTTGATCTTATCAAAGCGAGGGTTCTCAGATTCTGTTATTGATACTCTTGTTCAGGCCAGAAAGCCTGTAACCAGAAAAATTTACCACAAAATATGGAAAAAATATATCTGTTGGTGTGAATCTAAAGGATTCCCTTGGGACAAGGTAAAAATTCCTAAGATTCTATCCTTTGTTCAAGAAGGATTGGAGAAAGGATTATCTGCAAGTTCCTTGAAGGGACAGATTTCTGCCTTGTCTGTGTTACTTCACAAAAAGTTGGCAGCTGTGCCAGATGTTCAAGCCTTTGTTCAGGCTCTGGTTAGAATCAAGCCTGTTTACAAACCTTTGACTCCTCCTTGGAGTCTCAACTTAGTTCTTTCAGTTCTTCAGGGGGTTCCGTTTGAACCCTTACATTCCGTTGATATTAAGTTATTATCTTGGAAAGTTTTGTTTTTGGTTGCAATTTCTTCTGCTAGAAGAGTTTCAGAATTATCTGCTCTGCAGTGTTCTCCTCCTTATCTGGTGTTCCATGCAGATAAGGTGGTTTTACGTACTAAACCTGGTTTTCTTCCGAAAGTTGTTTCTAACAAAAACATTAACCAGGAGATAGTCGTGCCTTCTTTGTGTCCGAATCCAGTTTCAAAGAAGGAACGTTTGTTGCACAATTTGGATGTTGTTCGCGCTCTAAAATTCTATTTAGATGCTACAAAGGATTTTAGACAAACATCTTCCTTGTTTGTTGTTTACTCTGGTAAAAGGAGAGGTCAAAAAGCAACTTCTACCTCTCTCTCTTTTTGGATTAAAAGCATCATCAGATTGGCTTATGAGACTGCCGGACGGCAGCCTCCTGAAAGAATCACAGCTCATTCCACTAGGGCTGTGGCTTCCACATGGGCCTTCAAGAACGAGGCTTCTGTTGATCAGATATGTCGGGCAGCGACTTGGTCTTCGCTGCACACTTTTACCAAATTTTACAAGTTTGATACTTTTGCTTCTTCTGAGGCTATTTTTGGGAGAAAGGTTTTGCAAGCCGTGGTGCCTTCCATTTAGGTGACCTGATTTGCTCCCTCCCTTCATCCGTGTCCTAAAGCTTTGGTATTGGTTCCCACAAGTAAGGATGACGCCGTGGACCGGACACACCTATGTTGGAGAAAACAGAATTTATGTTTACCTGATAAATTACTTTCTCCAACGGTGTGTCCGGTCCACGGCCCGCCCTGGTTTTTTAATCAGGTCTGATCATTTATTTTCTTTAACTACAGTCACCACGGTATCATATGGTTTCTCCTATGCAAATATTCCTCCTTTACGTCGGTCGAATGACTGGGGTAGGCGGAGCCTAGGAGGGATCATGTGACCAGCTTTGCTGGGCTCTTTGCCATTTCCTGTTGGGGAAGAGAATATCCCACAAGTAAGGATGACGCCGTGGACCGGACACACCGTTGGAGAAAGTAATTTATCAGGTAAACATAAATTCTGTTTTTCCCAGTCCGATCACGTGTCCTCCGCTCTTCTGCTTGTATTCAGTGAGAGCGGAGTGAATATCCAGTGCCGGTGTGTTCTGGCTATATTAACTGTTTATCCGATCTGGATCAAAGTTTTAAGAGCTAACAGCATATCTAACTGCTGATTGTGCGGATCTGAATGTGAGAGTTTTTCCATTTACTAGCGTCAACTCCACCCGGTGCGGTAAGATCTCTTCAGCTAGTCTAAGATATAGAGATGCGAGGGACTCTGATTAAAATTTGCTTCAATAAATGGTCCCATAATTTGCTTTTTTTTGCACAGTTAAGGTTCTTTCTTAAAGTGACATAACGGTTTTTTTATTTTTCACTGTTTATTGGGGACCTTTCTCAGCTATGGACACAGACCAAGATTCTGTTTCTATGGATAAGTGTTATTTATGTTTAGAGGCCCAAATTGTTTTACCTATGCAATTTTGTTCCTCATGTTTAGCTAAGACTCTAAAATTCAAAGAAAAATGACTCCCTTCTGAACCAATTGTCTTTCAGGATATGCCACATCTTTCTCCTCAAACGTCCCAAGCCTTAATGGTTTCACATACAGTGCCCTGCGGTTCCTCTCAGCCTCCTGGGGGTGTATATTTGCCAGGAGATTTTGCTACTCAGATAACCTCTGCAGTGTCTGCAGCTTTATCTGCTTTCCCTTCTTCTGGTTAGCGTAATAGGAAATATAGACATATCTCTGCTAGTAAGGTTTCTGACCCCTCTAAATCTGTGCTGGTCAAACTTTCCAAGATGTCTGATGAAGAGGATACTTCAGTAGCTTCTGAAGGTGAAATCTCAGACTATGATACTATGGGGGAAAAATCTTGTGAATCTAAAGAAGTTAATTTCAGATTTAAGCTTGAACATCTTCAGTTACTACTGAAGGGGGTTCTAGCTACTTTGGATGACTCTGAACCTTCGGTTGCTGTCAACCCTAAAAAGTCTTCTAAACTTAACAGAGTTTATGATTCTCCCTCTTCTGAGGATGTTTTTCCTGTTCCAGACAAGATATCTGAAATTATAGCTCAGGAATGGGATAAGCCTGATCTGATATCAGAGGAGACTACGATTGAGGAGATCCAAGATAGGATCAGGACTCTTAATTTAGCCAATACCTTTATTTGTGATGCCAATATGCAGGTAATTAGACTGGGAGCTTAGATGTCTAGCTTTACTGTTCTAGCTCGTATAGCTCTGTGGTTAAAATCTTGGTTGGCTAATGTATCTTCAAAGGCCAAGCTTTTGGCTTTACCTTATAAAGGTAAAACCCTATTCTGTCCTGGTCTGGCGGAAATCATTTCAGAGATTACAGGTGGAACGGGATCTTTCCTACCTCAGGACAAGAAGAATAGACTTAAGGGTTGACAGACTTCTAATTTTCCTTCCTTTCGCAACTTTAAGGGACAGAAGTCTTCTTCCTCTTCTTCCAAACCAGACCAATCCTGGTCCTCTTGGAAATACAGCTAGCCTTGGAATAAGGGAAAGCAAAACAAAAAGCCTTCCGCTGACTCTAAATCAGCATGAAGGGTCCACCCGATCCGATTTTGGATCAAGTGGGGGACAGACTTTCCTTTTTTCGACAGGCTTGGATACGCAATGTTCCAGATCCGTGGGCTGTGGACATAGTATCCCAGGATTGCAAAATAGGATTCAAGTCTTGGCCTCCAAGGGGTAAATTTCTCCTGTCAAGACTATCCTCAAACCAGGTAAATAGGGAGACCTCCTTAAATTACGTAGATGACCTATCCTCACTGGGAGTTATTGTACCAGTCCCGTCTAGAGGAACTAGGTTAAGGATTCTATTCAAATCTCTTTGTGGTTCCCAAAAAGGAGGGAACTTTCCGTTACCATACTTTACCTAAAGTGTCTTAAATTCCTCAGGGTTCCGTCCTTCAAGATGGAAACTATTCGTTCCATTGGTTCAGAAAGGTCAGTTCATTACTATAGACCTGAAGGACGTGTATTTACACGTTCCCATTCACAATGATCATCACCAGTTTCTAAGGTTTGCTTTTCTGGACAAGCATTTCCAGTTTGTTGCACTTTTGTTTGGTCTTGCCACAGCTCCCAGAATATTTGCAATGGTTCTGGGAGCTCTATTGGCAGTGATCAGATCCCATGGAATTGCTGTGGCGCCTTATCTAGACATCTTGGTTCAGGCATCATCCTTTCAACTAGCAAAATCTCATACAGAGATGTTGTTGTCTACGTTCCCACGGGTGGAAAGTGAATCTGTAAAATAGTTCTCTAGTTCCAGCTGCAAGAGTGCGTTTCCTAGGGACAATCATAGAATCCCTGTCCATGAAGATTTTCCTAACGGACATCAGAAAATCCAAACTTCTTGTTTCTTGCCCGTCTATTCATCCATCAGTGGCTCAATGCATGAAGGTGATTGGTCTGATGGTGGCTTTCATGGACATCATTCCTTTTGCTCGGTTCCATCTGCGACCGCTGCAGCTTTGCATGCTCAGTCAATGGAGCGGAGACCATTCAGATTTATCGCAGAGGATAAATCTGGATCCCCTAACAAGAGACTCTCTCTCGTGGTGGATTTCACAGGAACATCTGTCTCGGGGGAACTTTCTTCCTGAGACCTTCCTGGGTGATTGTGACTACGGACGCCAGCCTGTTAGGCTGGGGAGCTGTTTGGGGTTCTCTAAAAGCTCAGGGCCTGTGGTCTCGAGAAGAGTCTTCTCTTCCCATAAAACATCTTGGAGTTGAGAGCAATCTTCAATGCCTTGACAGCTTGGCCCCAATTATCCTTAGTCCGGTTTATCAGATTCCAGTCGGACAACATCACCTCAGTGGCTTACATCAACCACCATGGAGAAACTCTGAGTTCCTTGGACATGAAGGAGGTGACTCGCATTGGGCGGAAGCTCACGATTGTCTCCTATCTGCCATCCACATTCCAGGAGTGGACAATTGGGAGGCGGATTTTCTGAGCAGACAGACTTTTCATCCCGGGGAGTGGGCTCTCCATCCGGAAGTGTTCTCAAGGATAACCCTCAGATCCGAAGTTGGATCTGATGGCGTTTCGTCAAAATGCCAAGCTTTCAAAGTACTGTTCAAGGTCAAGAGATCCTCAAGCCGCCTTGATAGATGCTCTGGTGGTTTCTTGGGATTTCAGGTTAGCATACCCGTTTTCTCCGTTTTCTCTCCTTCCACGAGTCATTGCTCATATCAAGCAGGAGACAGCATCTGTGATTCTAATAGCTCCTGCCTGGCCTCACAGGATCTGGTTCGCGGATCTGGTAAAGATGTCATCTCTTCCACCCTGGAGGTTACCTCGGAGGAAGGACCTTCTAATTCAGGGTCCATTCCTCCATCCAAATCTAGATTCTAAGACTGCTTGGAGATTGAACGCCTAGTCCTGTTTAAATGTGGTTTTTCGGAAGCGGTCATTGATACTATGCTTAAGGCTCGTACACCTTTTGCTCGCAGGGTTTATCATAAGGTATGGCGTAAATACATTTTTTGGTGCGAAGCTAAGGGTTTCTCCTGGAGTCGGGTGAGGATTCCCCAAATTTTATCTTTTCTTCAGGATGGCCTGGAGAAAGGTTTGTCAGTCAGTACTCTGAAGGGTCAGATTTCTGCACTGTCTATTCTTATGCACAAACATCTGGCAGATTTACCAGATGTTCAAGCTTTTGTTCAGGTCCTGGTCAGAATCAGGCCTGTGTTTAAACCTTTTGCTCCTCCTTGGAACCTTAACCTAGTTCTTAAAATTTTGCAGCTGGCTACGTTTGAGCCAATGCATGTTGTTGATATAAAATTGCTATCTTGGAAGGTTTTGTTTCTCCTTGCTAATTCTTCCGCCCGCAGAGTTTCTGAGCTTTCAGCTCTGCAGTGTGATTCCCCTACCTTTATTTTTCATGCAGATAAGGCGATCCTTCGTACTAAATTGGGGTTTCTCCCTAAGGTGGTGTTGCATCGAAACATTAATCAGGAAATTGTTGTTCCTTCTTTTTGTCCTAATCCTCCTCATAAGGAACGTCTTTTGCATAAGCTGGATGTTGTGCGTGCTTTAAAATTTTACCTACAAGCTACTAAATATTTTCGGCAATCTTCTGCCCTGTTTGTTTTCTTCTCTGGAAAGCGTAAGGGTCAGAAGGCCACTTCTACTACCCTTTCCCTCTGGTTAAGAAGTATTATTCGTTTTGCTTATGAGACAGCTGGACAGCAGCCTCCTGAGAGAATTACGACTTATTCCACTAGGGCTGTCTCCTCATCTTGGGCTTTCAAAAATGAAGCTTCTGTGGAACAGATTTGCAAGGCGGGCAACATGGTCCTCTTTACATACTTTTTCCAAATTCTACAAATTTGATATTTTTGCCTTGGCTGAGGCTTCTTTTGGTAGAGAGGTTCTTCAAGCGGTGGTGCCATTGGTTTAGGTCCTCCTGCCTTGTTCTCCCTCCCTTTATATTCCATGTACTCTAGCTTGGGTATTGGTTCCCACTAGTAATTGGAATGACGTTGTGGACTCTCCATGCCATAGGAAAGAAAACAAAATGTATGCTTACCTGATAAGTTTCTTTCTTTCCGTGCATGGAGAGTCCACGACCTTGCCCTCCTTTTTAAATTATAATTCGGCAGTTTTTTTGAGTAAACCTCAGGCACCTCTATACCCTTGTGTTTCTTCTTTTTCCATTTTCCTTTGGCTGAATGACTGGGGATTATGGTTAAGGGAAGTTACACTTTACAGCTTTGCTGGGGTGCTCTTTGCCGCCTCCTGCTGGCCAGGATTTGAATATCCCACTAGTAATTGGAATGACGTTGTGGACTCTCCATGCCCGGAAATAAATTTATCAGGTAAGCATACATTTTGTTTTTATAAACATAACACAGCCTAAATCTTAATTTAAGTACACTGGATGTGCAAAAAAAAAAAGCAAGAAATTTGTTCTTAAAAGTACAAAACCCAAGCATAATTCTATAAACATTTTCGCACTACAGTTCTCGCCATTTTTTCTCGCAAGTTAAAAAGTTGCGAGTTGTCATCAAAATACTAATTATTCTGAAAGGAAAACCTATGTATATAAAAATTACAGAGATTTTAAGGTATAGTGCGCTGAAAACAGCTTAAAGGGACAGTCAACACCAGAATTTTTGTTGTTTTAAAAGATAATCTCTTAATTACCAATTGCCCAGTTTTGCAGTTTTTCACAACAGGAGTGAAATGTAAATTTTGATGAATTAAAGTGCCCCAGTTTTTAATCGAAATTTTTAAAAACCGGGCACTTTACCGTCAAAATTTACATTCACTTTAATTACCAATTCCCCAGTTTTGCATAACCAAACAGTTATAATTATACACATTTTACCTCTGTAATTACCTTGTATCTAAGCCTCAGCAGACTGCCCCCTTATTTCAGTTCTTTTGACAGACTTGCATTTTAGCCAATCAGAGCTGTCTCCATGGTAAATTCACGAGCATGAGCTCAATGTTATCTTTATGAAACACATGAACTAATGCGCTCTAGTGGTGAAAAACTATCAAAATGCATTTAGATTACAGGCGGCCTTCAAGGTCTAAGATATTAGCATATGAACCTCCTAGGTTTAGCTTTCAACTAAGAATAGCAAGAGAACAAAGCACAATTGGTGATAAAAGTAAATTGGAAAGTTGTTTAAAATTACATGCCCTATCTGAATAAATTTTTTTGGGACTTGACTGTCCCTTTAATTTTATTTGTATTAAAGGGACAGTCAAGTCCAAAAAAAACCTCATGTTTCAAATAGGTCATGTAATAGGTCTGTCAAAAGAACTGAAATAAGGGGGCAGTCTGTTGAGGCTTAGATACAAGGTAATTACAGAGGTAAAACGTGTATAATTATAACTGTGTTGGTTATGCAAAACTGGGGAATTGGTAATTAAAGTGAGTGTAAATTTTGATGGTTAAGTGCACGGTTTTTAAAAATTCGATTAAAAACAGGGGCACTTTAGTTCATCAAGAATTTACATTTCACTCCTGTTGTGAAAAAAAAACTTACCTTTTAATCTTCACAGCAGCTCCAGCTTCCTCCAGTCGTCGCAAGCAATTTCTGATGTCAGAAATGGATAGGTAATCCTCCAATCACAGCTTGCCCCCCTGGTGTCTGATTCAATGCCGTGATTGGAGGAAGATGGATTCCTTATTTTTGACCCAGGAAGAGGCTTTGCGACGACCGGAGGAAGCTGGAGCTGCTGTCAAGATTAAAAGGTACGTTTTTTTTTTTCTTCTTCACAACAGGAGTGAAATGTAAATTTTGATGATAAAGTGCCCCTGTTTTTAAAATAATTTTTTTAAAACCGGGCACTTTAGCATCAAAATTTACATTCACTTTAAGGGATTATCTATCTTTTAAAACAACAAAAATTCTGGTGTTGACTGTCCCTTTAAAGGGACATGAAACCCAATATTGTTCATACATGATTCAGATAGAAAATACAATATTAAACAACATTACAATTTACTTTAAATTAATTTGCTTCATTCTTTAGATATCTTTTGTTGCTTCATTCTTTAGATATCTTTTGTTGAAGAAATAGCAATGAACATGGGTGAGCCAATCACACGAGGCATCTAAGTGCAGCCACGAAGCAGCAGCTTCTGAGCCTATTTTGATATACTTTTCAACAAAGGATATCAAGACAATGAAGCAGATTAGATAATAGAATTAAATTGAGTGGAGAAAAATTGCATGCTTTTTCTGATTCATGATATTAAAAATATGGGTTTCATGTCCCTTTAAGCGTAATATTCAT